>NC_137823.1:21981533-22001533 GCF_963921795.1 Nannobrachium achirus | reverse complement strand
TGTCTGCAAATCAGATTGCAAGGGATGGTGCAGCTGCTTAAACAATACAAACAAAGACTGTCAACATTATTAGGGAGGACATGTAGTGAATCTCTTTGGGCATAATTGACCATGAGCTCTTTAAGAGGATAGGGTATTGGTTTTGGGGTGACGATAACACAGAGGTGTGTATGTTGTGTTGTCAGTGTGAGTGCAGTGCAATAAATGGACATGTTAGTCTGCGCGCCTAAAGTAATACCTTGCAACAGGGACGGCTCCAGGGGGGGGGCTAGAGGGGGCTTTAGCACCCCCTAAGCCCGCCCTCCCCACAAACTCAATTAACACCTGTCAACCATAACTGTCCAACACAAAAATGTTATAAATAATACTGAGAATACTAATAAACCATCAAAGGTTACAGTTTCAAATCCCATCAAGATTTGGCGGGCCCCCTCCTGTAGTAACTGAGGACCCCCCAGGGGTCCCGGACCCCCTGTGGAAGACCCCTGGTATTTGTTACTACTCCTTTTTGTTTTCAAAGCCCAGCTACAACAACTTTTATGCTTCAGTTATGATCTAATTTAACATTGCTCTGGAGCAGAGCGATTACTGAGATAGGCTCAAGGGTCTGTCTGGGGGTCCCAGGTGAGGAAAGACCCCAACCAAAAGTCAGAAGGATTATTCTGGCTACTTTAAAAGTGCAATAAATGAGCCCAGGAGGTTTTAAAACCTACAAAACAACTCTACTATTATGAAAATAGGACATTAATTGGCTGGCGTACTGTTCTGGGAGGTCCCAAAATAGATAACCCCCAGAAAGGGGGTGGGGGTCCGGAACATTTTACTCCCAACATTTACTCATTTGATTCCTTGACCCAGAAAACATAGGATTGGCATGTTTAATTAAGTTTCTAGGTTGTCCAGAAGCTAAGATAGCACAAATGATGTATTTTATGTCGGCCATTTTGAACGTCCAAAATGGCGGCTTTGCAGGTGTCTGTGCAAATGGGAACATTGATTTTTGGATTCCCCATGCTCTGAAGATTCCAAAAATGTATAGTTTTACAAATCTTCACAAAAATCCGACAAACATACATTTCTTAACGTAACAAACCTGACTATAAGAAAAGCCAGCCGATTAGTCGACTATTGGACTAATCGAGTCAGGCCAAGTACACTCTCATATGTACACAGTCAGAGTAGTTACTCAGAGCTAGTGGTAAATGGCACTTTACAGAGATTGTGCATTACATTCACCCTGTTACGTCCCCCGTCTAGGGGAAAAAGGGGATGCAACATAAATTGGGAGTGAAACCCGTTTTTATTCATAAAATATGATAAATAATATATGTACAGTAATTGGAAATTGGAAATGTACTACAAATCATAAGACACACGGAGCAACCTAGGGAAATAAACAAAACATACTAATTCTAACCTTGACATTGTTACACTGACCTAACAAACACAAAAGAAAGTTACAATAAATCCCTATGGCTTACCTGCCCTACTATAAACTACCAAAAGGTGACGAGTACAAAAAGCAGGCTACCGTGGCCGTGAACAAGTTAATTCAAGTTCTGTTTAAAGTCATTAGACTGCAGATACTTTAACAGAACATAACTTTAACAAAATGACACTAAAGTGTGTGTGGGTGGACAGCACTACTCCAAGTGCTGCCAGAGACCACAGGTGTTTGAAGGCCTTTTTAGTAGTCTCCTCCAATCTCCTCCAACCAATCACAAGCAGCAACAGTGATTGTCAGCCAGCAATCAGGAACTCACAGCACCTGGAAATTAACACACACACCCACACGCACACAATCCCACACATACACTGAGCTAAACCCACACACACACTGACACACAACTCACTGCATACTCCCATCCGTAACACACCCATTCACTCACACATTGATACGCTGATGGCAGAGGAAATCATGCAAGACACCAATGCCTGCTCATTGGGAGCAATATAGGGGTTCAGAGCCTTGCTCAAGGACTGTTCGACACTAACTCTGGGGGAGCCCGGGATCGAACTGGGAACCCTTCATTTTTAAGACAGCCTCTCTACCCCTGAGCCAAAGCCTCTGCCTGATGACCAAAAGCCTGATCTCTCCCCCAGCCCTTTAGGGTTAGGGTTAAGATCCAGCATGTGCCAGCATATTTATTTCTACTGCACCGCTGTGCCACCCTGTGCCAGTGTGTTAAGACCACTGTTCCACCCTGTGCCAACATCTTTAGTTCTACTGCACCACTATGCCAGTATGTTTAGACACTGTGCCAAACTGTACTGTAGTTTGTTTGTTTTTGTTTTATTCTTTCTAATATGAAGTTATACTTGAAGGTTTAAAGGGTAGGCACAATAGAAGGGTAGGCACAATAGGCTTAGGCTTCAGCCTACTAGCCTAGTAAACTGACTCCTCCCATCTTCTGTTCGAATGAAGGCAGGAAGAGACTGGTTTACGAGGCTATCAGCCTACAACTTTTCTTTTTCTATGAAAGAAGAAAATGCATTGTATTAAATTACCCCTATTGACCAAATTAAACTACAACTACTAGAATGGTTACTTCTACTGCGCCACTGTGCCAGCATATTTAAACCACTGTGCCACCCAGTGCCAGTGTGTTTAGACCAAGGGTCTTCAATGGGGGGTCCGGGGGTCCTCAGAGTTACTACAGGGGGTCCTCCAAATCTTTGTGTGATAGAAACTTTTTTTCCCCATTTTTATGTGCATGCACTTGAACCCTAGTGTCCATATCCTGAGAACTTAAGCCAAAAAATAGCAGATCTACAAGCTCACAACGCCTCGCAGATCGGCTATTTTCGGCAAAGAGCTTTAGTGTAGAGGTGAAAAGAGCAGACCAAGCACAGAGTGAAAGGTCAAGTTTATTAAGTATTGACGGTTCAAGTGATTAAATATTTGAAAACACGAATTGACAAGAATCCAAAATACACTGATGATTGTGCTGTCAAAACAACTATATGCAATCTATGAAAATGTTGTGGGGGTCCATGCTTCATCTCTCTCCCAAGGGGTCCTTTGCCTGAAAACGTTGAAGACCAACTGGTTTATTATACCACTGCACACATGTGCTGTGTTGCTGTGTTGCTTCACACATGCATGTGAAGCAACACGTACATTCTTCCAACAAGGACAATCCTCCACATGGATGAATTAGCAGTGTGAAAGTCAGTATTAACTTTAATACTAAGCTCAGATTTAACGCTCAGCGGGCAGAGAAATGCTCCTCTACTCGCCCGTCCCTCCTCCTCCTCCTCCTCGCAGAGAATTTCTCTCCATGATCAAATTATTGTTCCTTTTTCCACTGAGCCTGACCAGCCTTCAGGAGGAGAAGTCAGTCTGCTTATGAATAAATGCATGGAGCCTAAAAAAGATACAGCCTCCCACGAAGGGAAGAGAGAGTGGGTTGGGAAAAAAAGAAAGAAACGAGTGTACGCGCACGCACGCACGCACGCACGCACGCACACACACGCACGCACGCTTGCACGCACGCACACACACACACACAGAGAGAGAGAGAGGTTGGAATTACTATAATTCTGAGGACGAAGATTTTAGGACATACATTTTAACCCATTGTTTAACCAAACTCACAATACATTGTGCTTTCTAATCTGAACCCCAAACGGAAACCATTTTCCTATTTGTAAGCCTATTTGTGTTGTGAAATATTCTACTACGGTAGGTACTATGAAGTAGTTGTAAATGTGCATAGAGGCATGTTTAGGTGGGGTGAGTGGCAAAAATGTATACAAATACAAGGTTTCTGCCCAGGGCTGTATTAATGTCAAACTGGGCCCTATAGGCACAGGCTGATTTTCAGTTCAATAATTCATAGCCTAATATGATGTAAATCACTCCCCCCCTCACCAAACAATAATTAATAGGCTAATATAATGTAAATCGCTCCCCTCCAGCTCATATATAAACACTACAACATACAAAAACGTCCCTGTTTCTGCCCGACAGTGACGATATTTTACTACACTTGCGGGGACATTTGGCCTCTGGCAAGTACAGTAATAGAAGCACACGCGCTCACACGCACACACACACACGCACACATAGCGTAGCATAGTCTCCCACCACAAAGAGCAGGCCTGCCATGGCAGAGTGCAGGGTAACATTTTTGACATGCCACAGAGCTGGCCCAGGATGATTTAAGGGGCTGAAGTTGGGGAGCGATGGAGATAAATTATACTGTTTGGTCACCCAGGCAATGCCATGGGGAGGAGAGGAAGACACAAGAGCTGTTGGGTGCTCTGTGCACGGGTGTGCGTGTGTGCGTGTGCGTGTGTGTGTGTGTTTTGTGTATGTGTGCATGTGTGTACGGTTCTATTACTATTCTCTTGAGCAGTGGTTCCCAAACTTCTCAGAGAGGTTTGATGTTGGCCGGGGACCCACACTGGTGAAAATAGCAGATCTGCAAGCGCACAATGCGTCGATTCGTGCTGTGTTGTGCACTTGTAGATCTGCTATTTATTTTTATTTTTCATGGAATTTCATATATTTGTTTGTTTTGAAATGTATATAATTATTTTAAAAATAATTATATATATTATATAAAAAAAACATCTCTGAAATATATACAGCATATATTTTATAATGTAGAAAAATAAAATTGGATTTTTACTCGTGACCCATAAAAAATGGTCCGCGACCCATATATTGGTCCAGGCCCACCGTTTGGGAAACAGTGCTCTTGAGGGCCCAAACGGCCCCACAACCATACTAGAATGTTTTAGAAACAGCCCGTTGTGAGGCGCGAACCTTTTCTCCTCATGATTTTCACAAGAGAAATAGTTGTTTTATAAATTAAAATAAATCACGAAAAGATTAAGATCTGGAGAATTAGGATTTTAGAGGTTAGATTTTAGGGGTTAGAGTATATTAGTAATGCCTGATTTATTCTTAAAATAGCAGATCTACAAGCTCATGACACGTCAAAGCACATATAGATCTGCTGCCATTATTCAGCTGTTTTTCAGCTCATTTTAGATGGTGTCCTAAAAGTAACGTGTACCGGTATGTCCCCGCAAGAATAGTATTTATACAAACACGTGTGTGTGTGTGTGCGTGTGTGTGTGCGTGTGTGTGTGCGTGTGCGTGCGCTGTGTGTCTCTCTGTGTGCTCGCTGTAAGACATTAGTTATGGGGAGTTCCCTTCCAAAACACCATATGTGAGAAGAACCACAATACTGTACCGCTTAAAGTACAGTACTGTCTCATTTGCTATTGTCTCTCTCTGTCATATTGGCCTCCGACTGTGACTTACCGTAACTGCTTGTCTGTCTTTATCCCATTTAGGCCTAAAATTATCGGATGCTTTAACTATTAAAAAATAGCAGATATATAAGCTCACAGTGCCGCGCTGCGAGCTTGTAGATCTGCTATTTTTGAAAAATCGTGAAAATTCGAATTTTGACCCGATTCTATAAGTCTTTTGAATCCTTCTAAGGTTTTTTTTGAAAAAAACTATGTTTCTATGTCAGCAATCTGGCAATCTGGCCAGCCATTGTCAAAGAAAAGGTCCTTTTCACTTAACTGGAGCTCAGATAGTCTGCTCTTGAGAGACTACTATGTCAGTGGTGCTCAAACCTTTTCATGTGAAGGACCCCCAAACTGATATTTATTTGGCCACGGACCCCCATCTCAAAATATTTAGTTCCAGGACCACCCAGAAGCAAAATTTGAGTTACAAACGTTCGCTTTAAAAACACATACATTCAAAGACACATACATCCAAAAATAGCAGATCTACAAGCTCGCAGCGCGGCACTCGGTGCCGCGCTGTGAGCTTGTATATCTGCTATTTTTCACTGGTTAAAGCATTCAATAATTTTAGGCCTAAATGGGTTTATACTGTGCTGAAATTAGCATTCTGCATCTCCTGGCATTCTGGCTATCACCGCTGACATGGCCTCCTTACCGTGACCATGTCATTACGGCCAGAACTCTTCCAAACATTCCACAAAATCTTCAATCATTTTTGTATTTTATATTTATCCAGCAAAGACATTTGATGTGGAGGGGGGAGAAAAAAAATGAGTGGGCCACGGATATTGCCTGGTTCCAGACCATAGACCCCGCCCACTCTCAGAGTGGACTGTTTCTCTGGTCTGGAGCTGAGTACATGAATCGGCAGTTTAGCAGCCAAAAACTGCGGCTGATCCAATGAGCGCAGGGGGTGGGGGTGGGTCTAACGAATATCCAATCCGCGCAGCAGTTGAAACGATTCAAACAAAGTTCACACACACAGGCAGGCTGAGGCATGCACACACACACACACACACACACACACACACACACGCGCGCGCACGCGCTGATTTCACCAAGCTGTTAATGTTGATTACATGTTTCTGGTCGCAGTTCTGTGTGGAAGCAGTCACTGGCACAGACAGAGACACACACACACAATCACACACACACACGCCGCGACCATGCATCGCGTTCACCGTGCGACGCGATCACCCGCGCGCGGTTGCGCGTGTGCACGCTCGCGAAAAAGTCCCTCCCCCGTAAATCGCTCAGAATAGGGCACAGTTTCAGACTAAAGCGTGAGCTGAGTCTGAAATCAGGCTACCACGGGTATACACGATGATGGTGTGCATATGGAAAAGGGATATTTCACATAAAATAACACATTAGAAGGACATTCTAAAAAAATTCAAATAGGAAGAAAATATGCATATTGGGCGAAACACTAAAATACATTTGAATCTTTTGATGGGACCAGTGGGTCAAGTTAGCACTTGTCCTATCACTCCAATATAGAATTGATGTGAAAGATTCCTTTTCCTTGTTTAAGCCATCATACAGTATAGTTGTTTTTCAGAGGCAAGTTGTAAGGAAACTGCAGCTCGATTGGTTAACTTGATCTGAGAAACTAATTGAGCAGGGTGTCATTACCATGTAATTACCATGTAATTACCACCAGCACAGAAGGCTCTGCTACTGTTGCCCTGTGTGATGGTAGAAGTATCATTACTGCAGTGTAGAAATACTCTGTTACAAGTAAATGTCCAGAATTACAAACAAAAAAATACTTAAAATAGTACAAATGTGTTGGTATCAAAATATAGGCCTACTTAAAGTACCAAAATTATACAATTACTCATTCATTTTTCAAATGTATACATTTTATAAAGATTCTTTTTGAAAATAGACGATCTACAAGCTCACAATGCATTTTGAGCTTATAGATCGGCTATTTTCAAACGGCCGAAATGTATAATAGGGCTGAAGTGGTTAATGCATGTTTTGTGATACGATAATCAAAATCTACAAAGTATATAGTAATGAAAATGTTCACATAATTGTAGTGGAGTAAACATACAATTGCCACGCTATGAGCTTGTAGATCTGCTATTTTTGAAAAACGATGAAAATTTGTGCAAATCTTTGAATATATATTCTTAACTCAAATAACATTTATAACTCAAATCTTTGCTTCTGGGGGAGGTCCCTGGAACAACATTTTTTGAGATGGGGGGGTCCACGGTCAAATACATTCTGTTTAATTCTAAAACAAACTTTGAACCCCACTGATAACGAAACATACGTTTCCAGAAAACCATTAGGATTTAGAAGACATTAGAAGGTCTTTTTTTGGTCTTAATGGCTGGCATGCAGCACTCCCTGGCGCGATGGAGAGAGGGGGTGGAGAGGGTCGGGGGGGTTAGGTAGACCCCACCACCGTGGGGGTGGAGGTGGTGGTGTTAGAGGCTTTCATTCCCCGCTGGGGACACTCCACCGTCTAAATATACACACACTCACTCATCGTGGCGCTGCCAGGAACGCGCGGCACACACTGCTATCGTATGGCAGTGATTTTCCATGAGTCGCGGGGACACCAAAGCCGCGGTGGCATCCGCCAGCGAGCAGCCAGCGCTGTGTATCCCTTGGTGTTTGTTGTTGTGAGCCTTGTAAAGTGCATGGGGTCTTCCAATGTTTTTTCAGGCCAAGGACCCCTTAGTTGAGAGAGAGATGAAGCAGGGACCCCCCACAACCCTTTCATAGATACCATATAGGTTCATTGTTTGACAGCACAATCATCAGTGTATTTGGTATTCATGTCAATTTGTGTAGGTTAGAAATGTAACCGTCAACCGTCAATACTTAATTTTCACTCTGCTCTTTTTCCCCTCTACACCAAACCTCTTGGCCGAGAATAGCCAATCTACAAGATTGTGAGCTTGTAGATCTACTATTTTTGGCTAAAGTTCTAAGAATATGGACACTAAGTGGTTAATATAAAAAAGGAGAAAAAGGTTGCTATCACACAACGATTTGGAGGACCCCCTATAGTAACTCAGAGGACCCCCTAGGGGTCCCGGACCCCCTGTTGAAGACCCCTGTTGTAAAGTGCATGGGGTCTTCCAATGTTTTTTCAGGCCAAGGACCCCTTAGCTGAGAGAGAGATGAAATACTTTATTAACACAAAACGGATTCACGTTAATGTTTTCAGACATTAGGTCTGCTATTTTTGAAAAGTTGTGAAAATTTGTGAAAATCTATGTATTTTTAAAGCGAACATTTGTAATTCAAATTTTGCTTCTGGTGGGTCTCTGTAAATGGTAAATGGTGCATTTATAGAGCGCCTTTATCCAAGGTGCTTTACAGAGATTGTACATTCACCCTTCACACACATTCATACACCGATGGCAGAGGAAACCATGCAAGGCACCAACCTGCTCACCGGGAGCAACTAGGGGTTCAGAGTCTTGCTCAAGGACTCTTCGACACAGGAACCCTCTGTGTTCTAATGACGGTTTCTCTACCCCTGAGCCACTGCCGCCCTTCTCTGGAACAACATATTTTGAGATGGGGGTCTGCGTCCAAATACATATCATTCTGGGGATGAAAAAGTTGGAGAACCACTGACATAGAAACATTTTCAGAAAACCTTTGGGATTCAGAAGACATTTGTAGTGGGCTAATGGGTGGTGTCAACGCGAGGCTCGTCATGTATATCTTCTATGAGTGTAGGTTTTGGGAGGAATGTGTCTTTTATATCAGTGGTTCTGAACCTGTGGGTCGGCATTATTTTCCCCAGATGATTAACTTTAATGTGCAACATTGTTTTCTCACTCTACTGTAAAAAAAAACAACAAAGTTTAAGTGTATATAGATGGTATCTGCACATTTCTAAAGTGACAATCTGAGGTCCTTTTAATACCTCTAAATTGACGAATTAAACATTGGCCAAATTGTCCGATATTAGAGGCAAACATTTTGGAAATAGCCGATCTACATGCTCAGCATGTAGATCTGCTATTTTCACAATAGAACCGTGTTATACAAAATGTAATGCCTCAACTCTTAGTGCTCGTCAGGGCTGGGGTGGGGGGTCCCCAGTTAAAATATGATTATTTTGGGGGTCGTGGCCTGAAAAGGTTGAGAACCACTGGGCTAATGGGTGGTGTCAACGTGAGGCTCGTAATGTATCTTCTATAAGTGTAGGTTTTGGGAGGAGTGTGTGTTTCATATCATGTATGTTTTCCTTCCCAGGTGCCCGCAGGGAGCAGAGAGCCAGAGAGGATGCTGGGGGATGGTGGTTGCTAAGTTACGGTAGGCTACGGAGCATCTGAGGTCACCGCCGGCAACAAGCTCCCATCTCTCGGCATTGGCGCTCGTACGCGCATATTCACATGCATGCACACGCATGAACACACGGATACACAGATACACACACGAGGGGATACACATACATACATAGGCATCATCCATTTCGACTTGCACACATGCATTCATTTCACACACGCACACACACACGCACACACACACACACACACACACACACACACACACTTTATCGCTCCCTCTCGCCGCTCTCTCCACTTTATACCTCGCTCTACATACCTTGACACACACACACACACACACACACACACACACACACACACACACACACACACACACACACACACACGCGCGCGCGCGCGCACGCACCCATGCAGACAGGCAGATGGGCCACCCAGACTTTTTTGGGGGGTTTTCATGTGTGTGTGTTCCAACATTTAGCATGGTGAGAGGGGTGATGCTGTGCCACTGCATCGCCAGATTCGCCACAACCTGGGTGCGGTGATGCCAGGCCAAATATCACCCATGTTAGGCACCCTACTATTCTTCTCCCACCCTGACGAGCACTAAGAGTTGAGACATTACATTTTGTAGAACACGGTTCTATTGTGAAAATCCTTTCCAAGTGTAGTAGCAGCGGTTCTACTCCAAGTCTCTCTCGGGTGACTGAACTTCTCACCCTATCTCTAAAGGAGATACCAGCCACCCTTCCTAGAAAACTCATTTCGGCCGCTTGTACCCGAGACCTTATGCTTTCAGTCATGACCCACATTCCCCTCTTGAGTAAAAGATGGACTGTTTCTAAAATAAATATTTAAGGTGTTTTACATTTTTTTATTTTAGTTATAGAGGGCAATTATTATGTATTAAGGAATATTTGGCTTAGCCAGGGATCCTTTTAATGCTTTTAATTTTAAGGACACCCCTTAAACAAATGGAACCAAATGGACCGATAAGGGTCCATTTGGTTAAAAGGGACAAGGACAGAATTAATGTGCATGTGTGGTTGCCGTGACATAAGTCACACTTGCAAATTAATTCTGTCTTGGCCATATATGGAGCGTGACATGAGACGTGACTTACTGAGTGACTGACACACACAGCTGCAGGTTTTCATAGTAAATGCGACCTACGGTCACAACAAGTTCACAACATGTCGCAGTTATTGCCAGAACAGGGAAGCTATAGTGTCACTAACAGACGTTGGCCTGAATTTATCGACATGCACCAAACTTCTGATACAATAATGGGAAATAAACTCTCTGTCTCTCTCTTATTTATTTAATTTGTCCTTGTCCTGTTTTTAATTTCCCTGGAATGCATCTCCTCTCCTCTCCTCTCCTCTCCTCTCCTCTCCTCTCCTCTGTGTTTTTTCAGAGGCTGCTTAAGGCCATTGGAGCTAAATTTAGCTCTCCTCTCCTCCTCTCTCCATCCTCTCTCTCTCCCCCTTGCTGTGTTTTGGCGTAGATAGCTTCATTAGCCAGAGAACTTGGTACAACACGCACACACACACGCACGCACGCACGCACGCACACACACACACACACACACACACACTATCCCCTTCTGCACATAACACATACACACACACACTCACCCTCGCTCCCTTTCTCTCTGTCTCTTTCTGTCTCTCTGTGACACACACACACACACACACACAAACACACACACACACACACACACACACACACACACACACACACACACGCACACACGCGCACACACCACTCAGGCAGGGGTAGTAGGGGATAGAGTCCATTACATAATCGTTTTCTCTTATATAATTTGATGCATATTTGATGCTGAGCTCTGCAGTGGCAAAGTGGCAAAGGACTGAGTGTGTGTGCGTGTGTGTGTCTGTCTGTGTGTGTTACTGTATGTGCATTTGTGCACGCAGAGAGGGGCATGAAATATGCAACATGCAGTGTGTGTGTGTGTGTGTGTGTGTGTGTGTGTGTGTGTGTGTGTGTGTGTGTGTGTGTGTGTGTGTGTGTGTGTGTGTGTGTGTGTGTGTGTGTGTGTGTGTGTGTTGACCTATAGCTGTCCTCTGACAGCCCTGGGAGGGGGGGCACAGTGGGGGCACAAGCCTGTCATGTCCCCTGCAGACATGTACAGATGTGTGTGTACACGCACGCGCACACACACACACACACACACACACACGCTCGCACGCACGCGCGCACGGTAATAAACTAGTAGGCCTATAGATAGCATAATTCAACCTAACCTTTCCTAGTGTCTCACTAAGACAACAGTAAAAATAGAGTTGGCTGTCTAAAGTAAAACCACATCAATTAAGTCTAAATATCCAGAGAATTAGCCAGTTCCTCAGGTCATTCAAAACAGCAATAAAACAAACAAACACAAAAAGTCCCCTATTTGTTTTTGTTATTTAAGTGTTTTCCAAACCTTGCATGACTTACGCTAAATGTGAAAGAGGCGTGGAGAGAAAACAGTGGCGTCAGTTCAGCAAAAGCTAAGGTATGGCAACGTGACTGGTAGACACCAGTCATGTTGCCATACCTTAGCAACATGGCATAATGAATAAATGTTTTCCCCTGTTGCCAAGGTATGGCAGCTGCCATACCCAATTGACGCCTCTTGCTAGTAAGCTTCGTGAGTCACCCTCCACTTCCCGAAGAACCGAGAAGAGGGGGGAAAAGAAAAAGAAAAAAAGGGGAGAAAAAATGAAGGAAGTGAACAGATCCGGGATATGAGCTCCTGTAAACTGGAAGTTTGTCTTGAGAACATTGTTTTGGGGAATGTGGGATTTTCTTTTGTAGCCCTTGTTGTTGTTGTTGTCGTTTTTTTTTTTTTTTTTTTTTTTGCAGTGGTGGGGAAAAAAAGTACTAAAAATGTTTTCAACACAGAGGTTACTGTATGTTTTCTAATAATACTCAAAATCTTCAAAGTAACTAGTAACTAAGGTTTTCAAATAATTGTAGTGGAGTGAAAGTACAATATTTGCCTCTGAGATGTATAGTGGAGTAGGAGTAAAAGTACTGATAATTGGAAATACTCCAGTAATGTGAAAGTACCTCAAAATTGTACTTGAGTAAATGTACTTAGCAGTGGTGTGAAGTAAATAAATACATTCACTTAAGTACTGTACTTATGTACACTTTTAAGTTATTTGTACTTTACTTGAGTAATTTCCGATTTCCAATACTTTTACTCCACTACATCTCGGATCCAAATATTGTACTTTTACTGCACTACATTTATTTGAAATGTTTAGTTAATAGTTACTTTGTAGATTTGGATTATTGTTACAAAACATACATTAACCACTTCAGCCATATACTGTATACATTTTGGCCATTTGGAAATAGCTGATCTACAAGCTCACAATGTGTCGCATCGCGACACATTTTGAGCTTGTAGATCAGCTATTTTAGATCAGCTATATCTGCTATTTTCAAAAGATTTTTATACATACATTTGATAACTTGAAATGGGACATTCTGCACAATGAGTACTTTTACTTTGTTACTATAAGTACATTTTGAATACTGGACTTATACTTGTAACAGAGTACACCTACATTGCAGTATTGATACTTTTACTTAATAAAGAATCTAAGTACTTTTTCCACACTGATACTTACTGTAGTTATTTTACACCACTGTTTTCCCAGAAACTTGTGGGCATTTGTTTAGTTAGTTGTCTTCTTGTAGCCTATAGTTGTTGTTGTTTTCCAGATAGAAATGCATCATGGGAGACAGGAAATCTCACTTACCGTACTGGCCTTATCCACCAGGATCATTGTTGCCAAGCCTGCTTCTTATAAGCGAATTTGGGCTTGTTTTTTCTGTAAAGTAGCTTGTAAACATAGTTGTGGGTTGCAACTCACAACGCCAATTAACGAATTAATTTGCTTTTTCTACTCAAAAGATATCCAATCTGAGCAATGTAGATCGGCTATTTCTTTGCATATTTCAATGCCAACTTACTTTAGCTCAAGTCGAATTTCTTTATAACAGAGCTCTAAATCAGTGGTTCCCAAACTTTTTCATGTGAAGGACCCCCAAAATGACATGTATTTGGCCGCCGACCCCCATCTCAAAATATGTTGTTCCTGGGACCACCCAGAAGCAAATATTTGAGTTACAAATGTTCGCTTTTAAAAAGATATATTCAAAGACTTGCAATAGAAATCACGATTTTTCTAAAATAGCAGATCTACAAGCTCGCAGCGCGGCACTCGGTGCCGCGCTGTGAGCTTGTATATCTGCTATTTTTCAATAGTTAAAGCGTTAAATAATGTTTGGCCTAAATGGGTTAATCAAGTAAAAAAAGGAGAAGAAAAAGAAAGAGAGAGACCACCAATACCTTGTTGTTGTTGTTTTAAAGCTTTTAATTTAATTGGTGGAATGTCTGACTTTGCCCACAAACTCCCTTCCCAGCAGCGATTCATCCAGTCAGACACATTCACAGCAGGTGGCCGCCCTTCCCTTCCCTTCCCGTCGCGTCCCGTCCCGTCCCGTCCCGTCCCGTCCCGTCTTTTTTTTACCCATTAAGACCTGGAACTATATTCTATACTTTAGCTATTGAAAAATAGCAGATATACAAGCTCACAGCGCGGCACCGAGTGCCGCGCTGCGAGCTTGTAGATCTGCTATTTTTGACAAATCTTGGGAAAATGTGTGCAAATCTTTGAATATATATTTTTTCAAAGCAAACTTTCGTAAATCAAATCTCTGCTTCTGAGGGATCCCTGGAACAACATATTTTGAGATGGGGGTCCGCGGCCAAATACATGTAATTTTGGGGGTCCTTGACATGAAAAAGTTTGAGAACCACCGACTTAGAATCCACGATCCACGATCTATAAGCTCGCAGCGTGGCACTCGGTGCCCGCTGTGAGCTTGTATATCTGCTATTTTTTTAATAGATAAAGCATAAAATAATGGTTTAAAGTAATAATGCAGAATAATGCGTTCCAGGTATAAATAGGGTTAAGGGTGCTTTTTGCTCAATGGCACCTTTTTGGCCCAAGATTTTAACCATATGAATGAAGTTACGGTTGGGATCCTGAATCGGAAGAAGGAAAGAGGAACCAGTTGAGGAACCAGGGGTTGTTGTTGGTTCCATCGCCTGTTTCCAGAAACCGGTTTATCACAGAGCTGTCAGAGCCTTCATTAGTATTAATGGTAATACCTATGAACGAACCCATTGCATTTCACATTTTATTTCATTTTTTATGAATGATCTTTTTTCAAAAACAAAAGAAAAACAAAAAAATATATATATATACATATACATAATATACCGGTATATATATATATATATATATATATATATATGTATATATATATATATATAAACTAGAAATGTCTTGCCATTTGTGAGTTTCTGCAAAAATACACTCCATTCTTCATTAAAGGCAAAACAGGTAAAGAAACCTGTGGAAAAAATGCATTTGGAGGTAATTTTCAGGAAAAGATCAGTCAATAATGAAGCGTTGAAACGGCACATCACTCTAGCATTCGGAGAGTGTGGATAGTTATCCGGCTACGCCAGACTACTGTTTTTAAGCTTTTAAAAAAAGGGTCCGTCTGGCAGGCAAAACTGCTTTTTCCAAGCTGTTATGAGGATTTGAACCGGTAATGTTTCCGGCCCATTATACACGTATAGGCCACCTCTCTCACCCAGCAGTTGTATGGGAAAAGGAACAACTTAACGTTTGGGAAACAGGAAATCCTAATGACAACTGAGGGGCTCTTTTACAATAGTTAAGACCTTTAAAAAAAGACAAAAGACAAAGAGAAAACAGCTTGGCTCCTAAGTGAGAGGTTTCCCATGCTCCAGAACCAAGAAGAGAGTTTTTCTTTTTACATGTCTTTTTCAGTTTTTAACCACTCCAGTCTAAGATATCTGGACTTGAGTTACGACTACACTCCGACCGGCTTTATTTGCCAAAAACTAGCCGATCTACAAGCTGAAAACGCGTAGATCGGCTATTTTTGGTGAACCCCCCCACAACAGAATAGAATAGGCAGGGAATGCTGGGTGGTTCAAGTGGTTTTTTAAAACACGATGAGTGGAAACAGTTCCACACTGGAGACTAAAAAACTAAAAACCACAAGACGCTGATGGTCCCCAGTGAGGATCTGATTGAACAATGGAAGCTTTTCTCACCAGTAATTTAAAGAGTGGTTCAGTTACCCTGCCAACTAAAAATAGCCCGGGATGTCCCCCCGCGGACCGGCCAACGTGCACGGCCTGTGTACACGCATACTTGTGTGTGTGTGTACGCCCGCGCGTGCGCGCACAAATAGCGAGAACACAAACATGTGTTTTCTTTTTTTTTCTTCCTGCTTGTTTGTGTGTGTATTTGTCTGCGTATTTAATTGCTCTGTCGGTCTGCCCTTCACGTGACATTGTGGGGTAACGAGAGAAAGACCCCCCCCCCCCCCTCCCACCCCCCCGCGGAGTGGCCCCCAGCCAGATAATGAGCCCGTGTCGACCGCTAAACTCTTCCCCCCGCGCGCAAACATGTCGTTTATATTGATTAGCTTTCGTCTGATGCACAGTGAGTGCGCGTGCGGCCGTGCGCGCACACACACACACACACACACACACACACACACACACACACACACACACATGCACGCACGCGCACACATCGCTCAGCTCCAAGACCATACGTTGACGGATCAATCGGACGCTAACGACATGAGCGAGGATACTAATTAGCTAACGACGGCGGACTGATTTAATGACAACAAACAGACCCCGGTATAAAAGCTGCCGGCGCGTGGCCTGTTGTCGGTGACAGTGGCGTCCCACCAATGCCACGCAGGGCTGCGCGAACGGCCGCAGCGTTGTCGTTTGCACTGCGCAATGATCAGACACCGACGGCAGTAACTGGAGATATGGTCACTATGGTGTGGAAATGTTTATTATGTCCAAAAACTTTTCAGGAAACAGGAAAACAAATGACCTGTGTTCAAATAGTAGTTATTATTTAGTTCTTTGGTTCTCAAAGTGGGGTCCGGGGACCCGCAGAGGTCCTTTGGGGGGTACATGGGCTCCCCAGCAAAATGTGTTAGTACAGCATCACAACCATTTATACATTGGCTATTCAATAGCAGATCTAGAGAAAGAGAAAGTCTTCTCTTCTTCAAAACTTTTTCAGATGGGGGTCCGTCACCAAATACACATGTTTGAGAACCACCAAACAAATAAAAGAAATGTAAAGTTTCTGCCCGACAGCGATGATGATAAGAGTCTTTTGACAGGTGCAAAACATATAGAGGGTATGCACGTCCACTGGGACCCGCCCTCCTAATCTCGACTGAGTGGCAAAACATTGAGCAGCATGGAGCATTGGAGTTTGGAAGTGCTAGTTGCAAATCACTCAACGGCCCTGCATACCACCTGTTTCTAAATTGCACATAATGCAGGAGGCAACAGGATGTTGTGTTGTTGTAAACAAGTTCTTCCAAACTCTGACACTTGGAAAAATAAAAACCTGCACAGAATGTCTTGACAGAAAGTAGCTCATAACATGCCTATGGTGGATTTTTATTAAACAAAACCGTTGCAGATAGAAAGAGGATAATTCAAGCTTTCAGTACAGCCACAATGTTGGTGAGTTTAACTTTGTTTAATACAATCAGATACGACTTTTCTGTTTGGATGTATGGGCTGTCAATAGTTTTTTTGCCACTCAGTAGGCGTTCCCACATAGCTTCCATCAACAGTGATGTCACGCGCATACCCTCTATACCAGAGTTACCACTGTATGTGTGAACCAGTTCGAAGCACTATGTAGTTAGTTTCTACTGTGAGAACCAATTTGAACCAGTTTCCACATTATGCGAGAACCATTTTGAACCAGTATGTACAGTAATATGCGATTATGGAATCCGTAGGATACGGGGGTGAATAAAGAAGGCGCGGCTTGTGATTGGCTGAACCGGAGGTCGGGAGCGCTCCGTTGTGTTCACTTGGACCGCGCAGAGACGTGGGTGAATGTTAACCTGGTGGAATGCTAACCTGCCGACGCTGATGAGTAGCTAATCCAGCCAACGCTGGTGAATGTTTACCTCTATGCCTAAACCTAAGCCTAAAATAACCCTGACACTGGTGAGTAGCTAACCTGCCAAGACTGGTGACCTTCCGTGGTCATCAGCGAAAACAAGCGCTCCTTTCCCTTGCATCTCCTACGGATTCTATAACTATTATAGAATTCTCTACGCTATTATGTAGTATGTACAGATCCTTCTCGGAAAATTAGAATATTGTGTAAAAAAGCATTGTAGATGCCATAGCATCCCAAATCATAAATGACTTCGGAAAACTTCCCACTGGACTTCAAGCAACTCTGACTTCAGAAGGTTGACATTTCTATTATAAATCCTTGTTTTGAGTGGTCTTGTGTAATATTGTAATATTTTGAAATATGGACTTTTGATATTCATGAGCTATATGCCATAAACAAATCTAAGTTTTAACAAAAAAAAGGTTTGGAATAATTCACTGAATGTCCAGTGTATCTAGAATATATGAAAGTTTCAAGAAATATATGAAAGTTTCAAGAAAATGTACTTTTACACAATATTCTAATTTTTCGAGAAGGATCTGTATATACTTAGTTTCTACTGTATGTGAGTGAGAACCAATTTGAAACAGTATGTACTTCGTTTCTACTGTGTATGTGAGAACCAGTTTGAGCCGGTAAGAGAGTTTCCATTGAGTTGTTCATGTGTCCCTATCAATTGTCACCAAAGGAAAATTGGGCCTGACCGGAGAAAATCTGCTAACGGTCCAAAATCTTAAAGTTTATGGTCTTATTTAGGGCCACGGTTCTGAGCCAGGGCACTTCCCTGTGTGTGTGAGTGTGTGTGTGCGTGCATGCACTTTTGTGCATGCATGTGTGTGCACATTGTATCAACTATGTGCTGTGTGCAAGTCTGTCTGCACTTTACAGTTGACATACACACAAACACACACCTGGATCATCCATGGGACAGCCCGGGTTATTCTTAGTTAGCAGGGCAAGCCCGGACAGGTTGACAGGCAGACAGACAGACACACACATACACCCCCCCCCCCCCCCCCCCCCCCCCACACACACACACACACACACACACACACACACACACACACACACACACACATACACACAGGACCGGAGGAATGGGATCCAAATGGGACACAATGAGGAACCACAATCGGTCCTGTGATGGTTGGCCGGATGGTCAGGGCTCCATGAAACATGATGAGACAACTGTCCCAAGAATGCATTTAGTTGTCTTTCCAACATCAACAGTCCTGTGTGCAATACTAGGTATACAGGGCTGTCCCGCGACAGGTTCCATCACATATTGGAACCTATTCCGGAAGCGGTTTTATCGCACTGTCAGAGATGGTTACACCCCTACTGTAGCGTCCATATTCTGAGAACTTTAGCCAAGAAATAGCAGATCTACAAGCTCACAACGCCAAAGAGCTTTTCTGTAGAGGGGAAAAAGAGAAAAGAGCAGACTAAGTACAGAGTGAAAGGTCAAGTTTATTGACGGTTCAAGTGGTTAAATATCTGATAACACAAATTGACATGAATCCAAAATAAATTGATGATTGTGCTGTCAAATTATGAAACTATGGAATCAATGATAAGGTTGTGGGGGTCCCTGCTTCATCTCTCTCTCAACTAAGGGGTCCTTGGCCTGAAATCGTCGAAGACCCTGTCCTAAAGGATCCCAACCCTACTCACAACGCTTCGTGAGCTTGTAGATCGGCTATTTCTGCCGCACGACATGGTGCACTAAACAATCATAACATAACGTAGTTACACCTGAGAATAACGGACCTCAACAAAGATCTTCTCTGAACTATAGGGGCCGGGCAATTAAGGCAAAACATATATCAATTTGAATAATCCACAACCATTTTTTTATCTCTTATACTATCAACGAATCGTCACAGATTTTCAGCCAACCACAAGCCGCGGCCAACAACGCATCGACTACAGAAACAATAGTCGCAATTAGTAGGTGTTGAGATCCACCTCAACAATCCATCTCCCAGGGGTCTTAGCAAACCAGGGATAGACTCGACTCCTATACTCTGGCTGATGCCGACAATAAGCCTCTCCAACCTACCTACACTTACAGTAATTGTATTGCATTTGCGTACAAAAGTAGCAAAAACAATTCTGGTCTCTCACCGGCTCACACCATGATGTGACGCAACGCGCATCCATGTGTCTAGTCTATCAGAGTACCGGTACGTGCGTGCATGTGCGTGCGTGTTGGCTGTCTATCTATCAGAGTATGTGCGTGTGCGTGCATGTTGTTGTCTAACCTTGGGGGGTGAGTGTGTGTGTGTGTGTGTGTGTGTGGGGAGTGATGGGTGGGAAGTCCCCTTGAAGTGACATGCAGTCAAGATTCTATTAATGTCCTCTG
>NC_137823.1:21967845-21981333 GCF_963921795.1 Nannobrachium achirus | reverse complement strand
CATCCATTATCCTGGGGCGGAACATTTGCCCCAAAAATTGCAGATCTACACAGGGACGTGCTGGGTCCCTGATTCAGCCTGGAAAAAGAGTTGCAGAGGCCCTCATTGCGCGCTATAGAGAGAGATCTCTCTCTATAGTGCTGCTGCTACTCAAAGATTTGCCATTTCAGTGACAAGCCAGTGGGCCAATTACATGAGTTATATTTCGTCGTTGTCGGGTGGAAACCTTGTACGTCCAAAACCGTTTGTTTTGTATTTATCATTTTAAAAATGATTTAAACTAGTGAAAACAGCCAATCTAGTGCGAGGCGTTGTGTGCTTGTAGATCTGCTGTTTTCACTACTTTTGTGTGACAGACTTTTATGATGAAGCAGGGCTTTGCTTTGCGAAAAAAATCTAAAATTTGAAACTTGGAGATACAAGGTTTCTGCCCGACAGTGACGATTTACTTTGTTGGCCGCCCAGCCCCCAAAATGGAACAAAGGCCGACATTTTATTTATTTATTTTTCCTAATGGCCGGCCTGGACCGGCCGGGAATGAACCGGCCGTTCGGGAGTTGTCCCGCTTTTCCCAATGGCCAGCACATCCCTGGATCTACAAGCTCCCTGGATCTACAAGCTCACAACGCGTCTCAATGCGATGCGTTTGTGAGCTTGTAGATCTGCAATTTTTTGGCAAAAAGCTTTGGTAGAGAATGAAAAAAAAAAGACTATCAGACTATCATCCTGGGCTCTGCTCTCTCTCTGCCGTGCCTGGGGAGACAACGGACTGACCTCATGCTTCCTTCTATGCATGAGTAGTCCAAGTTGTTTCTTTTCACCTGACAGGGGGGATTTCCCCGGGATGGACGTAGCGCGTGGAAGGAACACGTTATTCCAACCAGTTCCTTTCCCCTCCATCAGGCGCCCCGGCTGGCCAGGGGGAGGCATTATTATTATATTATTATTATTATGGTCCCATCCCTATACTGTGCATACATACCGGTATCTGTCTCTGTCGGGGTGGACACCTCACATGTCCAAATCCGTTACTTTTCAGTATTCAAATTCCAAATAAATAGCAAATGTAGCACTAGCAAATCTATGAGCTGGGAACTTGTGGATAGAGCTTGTAGATCTGCTACTGTTGATGCTTTTGTTTGACGCTGTAGTATCATATGATCAAGGAGGGCGTTGATTTACGGCAGGAAAACACCAACAGTTAGAATATGAAGATAAGAGGTTTCTGCCTGACAGCAGCATTATATAGATAGGTAAGTAATGTATGAGTGTACGGAGATACTGTATCCACCTCTTTCCGCGGGAATTTACTGGAGAAGGTTTTGCACCACACTGCACCACACTTCCGGTTAACAGCAGACATACAAGCTCACGTCGCGTAGCAGATACAGCCGTTGTGAGCTTGTAGATCACACTCGGCTGCGGCGCCGAAAGCTCCGTCCAATTTCTGCGCAATGCACGATAGGATGTTGGAAACTTGTGGATAGGTAGATACATGGACAGACGGACAGATGGATGAACACATACAGACAGAGACAGTAGACAGATAGATAGATATAAGTGGACTGTTTGGTTCTGAGTTCTGACTGTGTGTTGTGAGTGGCCAATCTGTTTTCACTGCTGGAATCAGGCAGGGGCAGCTGCTATTGGATCGTGCATGTGTGCGCGGCGTGTGCGTGTGTGAGTGAGTGTGTGTGTGCGTGCACATGCATAATTGCGTAATACTAAACTGGGTTCCCTGGTGGCTTACTGTCTAAAAAGTAGCTTCTCTCTTGTCCTCTGTCTGTCTGTCTGTCTGTCTGTCTGTCTGTCTGTCTGTCTCTCTCTCTCCTCTGCCCTTGCCTCCTCTATTCTTACAAGCTATCGGTTCCTGCTACTCTGTCATTGTCAAATCCACACACACACACACACACACACACACACACACACACACACACACACACACACACACACACACACACTCCTTGTTTGTTTAGTTTTTTACTTTTTGTCTTTAACCCCTTATCGAGAAATCTTGGGGGTCCACGGTCTTTGTCAGAACCAGGGTGTGTGTGTGTGTGTGTGTGTGTGTGTGTGTGTGTGTGTGTGTGGTGTGTGTGTGTGTGTGTGTGTGTGTGTGTGTGTGTGTGTGTGTGTGTGTGTGTGTGTGTGTGTGTGTGTGTGTGTGTGCGCGCACGCGCTATGGGTTGAAAGAACATCCCTCCTGGTTGCTGCGCTCCTCTTACAAGGCTCTGTGCTGTTGTACAGTATGTGAACGTGTCTAAGATACTGTGTTTAGGATTACACACACTGTTGTACAATACTACTACTGTACCACACAGCACTTTAATATCCATACACACTACCTTTGCTATAGAACCTGCAGCTGTTGGTTGGAACTTGGAACCCCATTGTTCATTTAGAACTGCCTTAATCCTTTGTGGCTTAGACCAGTGGTTCTCAACCTTTTCAGGCCGTGACCCCCCAAATAATCATATTTTAACGGGGGACCCCCCCACCCTGATGAGCACTAAGAGTTGAGGAATTACATTTTATCTGTTCTATTGTGAAAATCGCAGATCTACATGCTCACAACGCCTCGCAACGTAGATCGGCTATTTTCAAAGTTTCTGCCTCTAATATTTGACAATTTGACCAATATTTAATTTGCCATTTTAGAGGTATTAAAAAGTCCTTAAAGCCTCTATTTTCAGGTAGGTGACAACATTTCAGCCAATCAGGAGAGAGTAGCCTCGCCCATTTATCAGCTTTATCCAGTGTTCCACTTCCAATTGTGTCTGCTCATTTCTTTGTGGCATCACATCCAATTTCACTTACTGCAGTATCCTGGGTGAGTTCTCTCTCCTCATTGGATAACCTCGGTATCCCCACCTGAAAATGCATTTTTCTGTTTGCTAAAGAGCTGGAGAGACATGGAGACTCCTGTTACTGAGCAAACACTCTATAGCAAGGAGTACTATCAGAATATAATGCAATTTATTTTAGCCAAATAAGTGTGTGTGCATGCCTGCACGCAAACAGAAGCCTCATTTTGCCTCCAGTTAAAGCTCTGCTTGTTTCATCTCAGGTCCCTCGTCCCTTCAAGCACGCTGCAACGGCTTCACAACAAACTCTGTCATCAATTCTTTATGTCTCTAGGCTTCATAAACTACGGGAAGGGCACGGCACGACGTGGCACAGCACAGCGATGATGCAACGACACACATGCGAGAGCGTCGCACGTTGTTTGTATTTAATTGGTTGGCTGATCATTCGGAATCACCCAATGTTTGATAGAAACAAAACAAAACAACCAAAAAGCTATGGAGAGAGAGAGCAAGGGAAGTGCATGCGCACGTGCGTGCGTTAGGGATGGACGTTAAGCGATATTATTGTTTATCGTGTTAAAAAACACTACGATAATCGTATCGTGGAGATTTAATCTATCGTGAAATTATCCTCCGTCATGCACTGGGATCAATTCACCTTAATTTGTTGAGCTGCATATCCGGTACCATTTAAACCTCTATTGGTAAAACATACTTATAATATATGTTGATGACTTGATACAGTCTTTTTTTCACTCCCTACAAAATCTCTTTGCCAAAAAATAGCCAATCTACAAGCTCACAACGTGTTGTGTTGCGACACGCTGTGAGCTTGTAGATCTGCCAGGATAATGGCTGTTGGGGATATTTTGATTATCGTGATAATATCGTAAATTGCGATTTCTTTGGTCACAATAATCGTGATACAAAATTTTCATATCGTCCCACTCCCATCCCTAGCTTGCGTGCGTGCGGCGAGCATGCATGCATGCGTGAATATGGTTCCAGGAGAAAGACAAAAGGAAAAGGAGACTGCCAGAGAATGCATGATGGACTGATAGAGAAGAAGCTGAGAGGGAGGGAGGGAGAGGGGGAGACATAAAGACAAGACAAGACGAGACACATAAAGACGGACAAATGGAGTGTGACTTAGAGAGGAAGACAAGGAAGCAGAGGAGATGAGTGGAATAGAGCGACAGAAAGAGTGACTTTAACAGACAGAGAGAGAGAGAGAGAGAGAGAGCGAGAGGGAGAGAGAGAGAGAGAGACTGAAGCAGTAGTGGAAAAAGTACTCAAATTCCTTATTTAAGTAAAAGTATCAATACTGCTATATAGAAATACTCCGTTACAAGTAAAAGTCTGTAATTCAAAATGTACTGGAGTAAAAGTACGAAAGTGTTGGCATCAAAATGTACCTATATGTAGCAAAAGTAAAATTACAAAATGTTTGAAAATAGCAGATCTACAAGCTCACAACGTGTTGCATCGGCCTATTTATAAAACATGGCTAAAGTGGTTAATGTATGTTTTAAAATATTATAACTAATGTAACTAGTAACTAAAGTTTTCAAATAAATGTAGTGGAGTAAAAGTACAATATTTTGATCCGAGATGTAGTGGAGTAAAAGTAAAAGTATTGGAAATTGGAAATACTCAAGTAAAGTACAAATACCTCAAAAATGTACTTAGTTACTTTACACCACAGAGAGAGAGAGAGAGAGAGAGAGAGAGAGAGAAAGAGAGAGAGGGAGAGAGAGAGAGAGGGAGAGAGACACTGAAGACAAGCAAAGGGAGGAGGACATGGCTGAGATGCTCCTAGCTATATTTCACATCCATAATTAATGTGATAAAGATGGAATACAGGAAATGAATCTGCCCCATTAACAAAGAGCAGGCAGAAGGGGGTTCTGTTATATTGGAAAGAGGAAACCAACGCGCTCAGCTGTTTATTCCCTCTCTAATCCCCTTCCACCGAAACCCACTTTGATTGGCTCGTGGACCGCGGCGGGGTCGCGCGGGTCTCGGGTTTTGGCGTCATCGCGAGCCAGGACCCTGTGGCGGATTAAATATCGCCGTGCTCATCTGTTCACGTTCCTTCTTCCCCCCGGTCATGTGACTCCGTGCCCATGCAGCCATCTCGCCACACCCACACTCTTGGGTTGTCCTCGACCCCGACGAGACGACAGAGACTAGGACAGCAGAGGGCGTGTGTTCATTTTAACCATGGGTCTTCAACAGGGGGTCCGGGACCCCTAGGGGGTCCTCAGAGCTACAGGGGGCCCTCCAAATCTCTGTGTGATAGAAACTTTTTTTGTATTAAAGGTGATACACCATGAAATTTCACTTTTCATATTTTAAAACCTTTTTTTGGGTCCCACTAGCACCTTCTATCCTCACAAAGTCCCATTTCTGACCGTTGTGTCTTTCTCTGGTTTTGAGAAGGCGAAGGTTAAAAGTATCCACGGGTTCTCAAAACAGGCTGTCCATATTTGCTGCCGATTGTGACGTCATCTGCCGATTGTGACGTCATCATAAAAAATGATAAAAAAAATATATTTTCTTTTAAAAAAAAAATCTTTTTTCAAAAAAATTTTTTTTTTCAAAAAGATTTTTTTTGGGGGGGGGGGGTCGCAGTTCAGGCCAAAGGTGGTACTGCAGCTGAAATGCTCTGAGAGCCATTCAAAAATGAGAGAGGCTCTCTATTCAGGAGTGGTAATTTAGCCTCAAACCTTTTGAAAAACGTTTTTGGGACATAAACAATATGACATAAATACTTTTTAATGCATGGTGTCTGTCATCAATTCTTTATGTCTAGGCTTCATAAACTATGTCTAGGCTTCATGGGGTCCCACTAGCACCTTCTATCCTCACAAAGTCCCATTTCTGACCGTTGTGTCTTTCTCTGGTTTTGAGAAGGCGAAGGTTAAAAGTATCCCACGGGTTCTCAAAACAGGCTGTCCAGATTTGCTGCCGATTGTGACGTCATCTGCCGATTGTGACGTCATCATAAAAAATTATAAAAAAAAAATATTTTCTTTAAAAAAAAAATCTTTTTTCAAAAAAATTTTTTTTTCAAAAGATTTTTTTTTGGGGGGGGGGGGGGGGTCGCAGTTCAGGCAAAGGTGGTACTGCAGCTGAAATGCTCTGAGAGCCATTCAAAAATGAGAGAGGCTCTCTATTCAGGAGTGGTAATTTAGCCTCAAACCTTTTGAAAAATGTTTTTGGGACATAAACAATATGACATAAATACTTTTTAAATGCATGGTGTATCACCTTTAACTACTTGAACCCTAGCGTCCATATTCTGAGAACTTTAGCCAAATAAAATAGATCTACAAGCTCACAACGCCTCGTAGATTGGCTATTTTCGGCAACAAGTTTTGGTGTAGAGGGGAAAAAAAACAGACCAAGTACAGAGTGAAAGGTGAAGTTTATAAAGTATTGACAGTTCTAGTGGTTAAATATCTGAAAACACAAATTGACATGAATCCAAAATACACTGATGATCATGCTGTTAAACAATGAAACTATGAAAAGGTTGTGGATGTCCCTGCTTCATCTCTCTCTCAACTAAGGGGTCCTTGGCCTGAAAACGTTGAAGACGCCTGTTTTAAACCATAGACCAGTGGTCCTTGAGGGGTTCCAGGTGGTCCCAGGCTAAATGATGGAGAGTTGGTAACCAAATGGACTTTCTTTTAACTCTTGAGAGTGTAAAATGAAACCAAATGGACCTGTAAAGCCTGTATCAGAGTCGGGTCCGCGGTGGAAGGCTATCCACCGCGGTGTAGTGCCGTGTAGTCTTTTTGAGTCATAAAACTACAACGTTAACGCTCAAAAGACTACACTGCACTACACCGCGGTGGATAGCCTTCCACCGCAGACCCGACTCTGATACGGGCTTTAGACTCCATTTGGTTTCATTTTACACTCTCAACATTTGCCTGTCATATCTCCTATGGTACCAATGTCAATACAGCATGGAATTGTGGACAAGTCTTATCCAACGACAACAAAATATTCAAAGTTATGGGTCTGAGATCAAGGCTAAATCTTATCAAATGGTGGTCCGTGGCTCAAATGCAGAATAAATAATGAAAACCACTGTTAGACTGCTGGGTCCCATGTTAAAATATTATTATTTTGGGGGTCACGGCCTGAAAAGGTTGAGAACCACTGCTCTAAACCAGCAGTTATCATCCACTGGGGTAGTGTGTAGAAACACATTGCCCTCTCGCTGTGTTCCACTGTTTGCTTGGGTAGAAACAGTCAAAATATGGAGACCAGCGGTTTCATTATACTGTTTAGTGGAGGTCCTCCCCGCAAACATACTGTACTTAATACTGTATTATAACACACTGACATCCCGGGCACGGGAAGACAGCGAAAGATGGATTCTTATGCATTATTTATGGAACTGTTTGGGTGCATGTGTGTGTGTGGCAAACCTGTGTGTCAGTCAGCAAGTGTACAGTATATTTCTCTCTGTGTGTGTGTGTGTGTGTGTGTGTGTGTGTGTGGTGTGTGTGTGTGCGTGTGCGTGTGCGTGTGTGTGTGTGTGTGTGCTATACATTATACATAGTGTGTACGTCAGTGTTAAACCAAGCGTCCATGGCACGGAGAGAGAGTGCTGAGGTCGGCGAATATTGTGCGCCATATGTGATCCTCCACACGTACACTTAAACACGCCTACACACACACACACACACAAACACACAGACAAACATACGTAATGTACACACTTGCAAAGACTTTGGCGCAGGAGACTTGAACACACACACACACACACACACACACACACACACACACACACACACACACACACACACACTCACACACTCACACACTCACACACACACACACAGGCCCGGAGTGGCACATTGTTGTGCATGCATCAACGATAAAGTTTATTGTCGTTAGTATTCGTACTGCATAGCCGTGCTATCGCACAGGCCTGCCCTCAGTGTCACACACACACACACACACACACACACACACACACACACACACACACACACACACACACACACACACACACACACGCTGTGTCTCTGTTGGTTTGTTTACGTCCAGGGTCTCCCTCTGAGAGAGAGAGAGAGGGGGGGGGGGACATTGGGGGAGAGAGAGCGGGTGGGGGGGGGGGGGGTGAGAGAGAGGGAGAGCGAGGGGGGGGGGGAGGGAGGGAGGGAGAGGGAGGGAGGGAAATACAGAGGCATGGAAATAAAGCGACAGAGGAAGAGAGCGAGGCAGAGAGATAAAGAGACAGACAGAGACAGTCCCAGGAGAGAGACCGACATGGAAATATTTAGGAGGCAGAGACAATAAACACACCTTTGTCAGTGTGTCGGTGTGTGCGTGTGTGTCAGTGTGGGTCTATACTGTATATATTTGTGCGTGTTGACAGCACTGTGTGTGTGTGCGGCGTGGTTTGTGTGCTTGGGGTCATGTTGTTTCGCAGTGGCGTCCGTTCAGCAAAAGCTAAGGTATGGCAACATGACTGGTGTCTTGCAGGCGCGCCTTCGCGCGCATGCAAGACACCAGTCATGTTGCCATACCATAGCAACAAGCAAAATGAATTTATTTTAAGAAGTACATTTTAAGGCTGGTCAACAATATATCGACAATGTATCAATATCGAGGTATCACCATGCGAGGTATATATATCGACGAAGACGGCTTGAAATGAGGTATTGGTGTATGTGTCAAATTAATTAACAGACACTATGCATGCAAGTAGTCCATCTGTAACCAGGTGTGGTTATTTCAATAAAACCATTGTTGGGAAATGGAAATAAGGCATTTAATTTCTTTATTCTACAATATGTGTACTGTGCAGTGTGCATGCATGGATATATTCATTGTCTGGGTTAAGGCCCTTTTCCACTGGCAGCGATAACGATGACGATAACGATTTTAAAAAGTGGGTTTTCAATTGAAGTGGATCGGCAGCATCCACTCAACACCGATACAGACAACGATAGCCGACAACTACATCGTTAGGATCAACAACGATGTGGTTAAGATCACAGTGATATGGAACTGGGTCTCTGACAAACAGCTCGAGGTGCGCTCTGCGCGAGCAGCTGTTAATTGGCGCCTCTTCACGTAAGGCATAATTATCGCTGTGATATTTTATGGCTATCGCCATCGTTATCGCTGCCGGTGGAAAAGGGCCTTTAGGCAGGCAGTGGACCTAAAGCAGAAAACATTAAAAACGATATAATGCAATTGTTTTTATTAATATCA
Source organism: Nannobrachium achirus (assembly GCF_963921795.1). NCBI lineage: Eukaryota > Metazoa > Chordata > Actinopteri > Myctophiformes > Myctophidae > Nannobrachium > Nannobrachium achirus. The sequence continues at coordinate 21,972,283 of NC_137823.1, read as the reverse complement.
TGAGTAATATCGATATCGACGTTATCGAATATCGAAGGTTTTCCTAATATCGCCCAGCCTTAGTACATTTTAATTTTTTCCCCTGTAGCCAAGGTATGGCAGCTGCCATAACCAATTGACGCCTCTGGTTGTTTCGCCTCCTTCCCCGGCAGGCAGGCAGGCAGGCAGGCATTCAGGCAGCGGCTGTATGTGTCGCTGCGAAAGTGCCCGTCTGGTGGGTGCTCTCTATCCGGGGCCTCCCCTCGCCGAGGCCCCTCCGCTCTGTCTATTTCTGGCTGTGCGTCACGCCTGGGCTTTTCTCCTGTGGCAAGAACAGTGCTTCACTAGGGCTCCCACACACACACACACACACACACACACACACACATGCGTGTGCACGCACACACACACACACACACACACACACACACACACACACACACGCGCGTGCGCACACACAGAGCCACAGTGCTGTAAAGTAACTAAGTACATTTACTAGAGTACTGTACTACTTTACTTTACTTGAGTATTTCCAATTTCCAATACTTTTACCTCTACTCCACTATAGCCTATACTACATCTCATAGCAGCAAACACTGTAGGCTACTTGTATTACTCCACTACATATATTTGGAAACTTTAGTTATTACTTACTTTGCAGATATAAATGATGATATTATAAAAACCACTTCAGCCCTATTTTACACCTATAGGCTGTTTGAAAATAGCCGATCTACAGGCTCACATGGCGACACATTGTGAGCTTGTAGATCTGATATTTTCAAACATATCGTACTTTTACTTTTGGTACTTTAAGTACATTTTGATGCCAATACTTTTGGTATTTTTTCGGCTACTCAAGTTACCGGACTTTTACTCGTAAAGGAGTATTTCTACATTGCAGTATTGATACTTTTACTCCACCACTGCCGAGCCGCGCGCGCGCGCGACACACATGCACGCACACACACACACACACACACACACACACACACACACACACACACACACACTGACAGACAGAGTGAGAGAGTGAGAGAGAGAGAGAGAGAGAGAGAGAGAGAGGGGGACTGGCTTATCCTCCAGAATGGGAGTTGTTTGACTGTACAGCGCTGGGTCTCAGTCTTAACGCTACCTGTGAGAGCTCCGGAGCGGCGTGCAGCCAGCGGTGTGTCGGTAGACTGTTTACCCGGCCATGGAGCGCAGGAGGACGGCTAGAAGAATACTACCACCTCCTACCTACCTGTGATCAGGGCTCCGGAGCGGATGGGCAGTAGCTTTTACTGCTATAGACAGCCAGAAAGGCAGGCATTATTAGACAGACACTTCTAGGCAGGCTGTTAGTAAGGCAGATAGATAGAGAGAGCGGTGTGTCGGAGAGTGTTTACCCGGCCATGGAGCGCAGGAGGACGGCTAGCGCGGTGGAATGCTGTCGGTGATTCTGGATGGAGGAGCGGAGCGAGCTGTCCAGGTTGGTGTGGTTGTCGGGGGTTTGGTGAACGTTTTAGGGTATACTTGTACCCGGGACGGCGATCGCTTTAACCGCGGACCCCCGGAGACTAGCATTATTGGGTGTTTTCTACACGTTTTATTGAATTTAAGGCTTGTTTATTTTTTCTTATGTTTTTTTCTTTTTCTCTCTTGATCGCTGTAGTGTAGTAGGCTATTGCGTTGTAATTTTTTTACGAGTTTCTCCCTCCCTCCCTCTCTCTCTCTCTCTCTCTCTCTCTCTCTCTCTCTGACTATCGCTTTCTCTTTAGACAGCTATGTGTGTGTGCTGCTGTAGAAGCTCTCTTGGAGGGGTGAGCCAGCGCTTTCCTGTGTGTGTGTGTGTGTGTGTGTGTGTGTGTGTGTGTGTGCGGGCAAGTGTGTACAGTCGTGCATACATGCGAAACGAATGTATTCCTGCGCGTGACAGTCTGAGCTCGAAGCGTGTTGTTTCTGTGTGTGTGTGTGTGTGTGTGTGTGTGTGTGTGTGTGTGTGTGTGTGTGTGTGTGTGTGTGTGTGTGTGTGTGTGTGTGTGTGTGTGTGTGTGTGTGTGTGTGTGTGTGCGCGCGCGCGCTGGGCTGCCAGGCAGGGGGATGTCCTCAGCTGTTTTGTGTTGTCGTGGCCATGCTATGCAGCAGCAGGCAGCAGCCTTGAATGACAGCGCGCGCGTGCGTGTTCAAGTGTGTGTGCGCGTGTGATCGTGCGCTGTGTGTAGCCATAACAGCGGACCTGTGACTTAGTGCTTACCAGGAAAACCTCTCTCTCTCTCTCTCTCTCTCTCTCTCTCTCTCTCTCTCTCAATGTGTCTTGTCTCTCTCTCTCTCTCTCTCTCTCTCTCTCTCTCAATGTGTCTTGTATCTCACTTTCTCTCACTCATCCCTTCTCTCTCTCTCTCCTCTCTCTGTCTTTTTGCACCCCCTCCCTCCCCCCTTTCTGTCCGTCCCCTTTTTTAACCCAGCGAGGGAGATACACAAACATGATGTAACCAAAATGGACAAGTGGATAAAACTGTTAATGGATAGGACGCACACATACGCGCACACACACAAACACACACGCGTGCTGTCTGTCTATTTCAATCGCCGTGACCTCCAACTCCAACTCCAACCCCTGACCCTAACCATGACCCTTAGCTGTGCGCCTCGCCCTTTGACCCTAACCCTGACCTTAACCTGACCCTAGGACACACACACACACAGTGTGAATCCAAAACACAGGAGAGGAGAAAAAAAAACAATTCAAAATTTCAAGGATGTGTTTTTACTGTATGCCCTAAGTGAGGCGTATCGGTCCTCACAAAGATAGGGAGTTCGCACGCACGCACACACACACACACACACACACACACACACACACACACACACACACACACACACACACACACACACACACACACACACACACACACACACACACACACACACACTGACTGACTGACTGTCTCACACAGGGGTGTCAGTTCCCTCCATTAACTAAAGGACCCCCCTGGGGTAGCCCCCCTAAAAAACATGCAAGCAGGCGTACACAACTACACACACACACACGCAGTCACACACACACACATACGTGCGCACACAGTGTAATTGAGGACCTGCAAAATAACATTATCTCTCCAAGGAAAACGGAAGTGCAACTCAAGGCTACTGAATGTGTGTGTGTGTGTGTGTGTGTGTGTGTGTGTGTGTGTGTGTGTGTGTGTGTGTGTGTGTGTGTGTGTGTGTGTGTGTGTGTGTGTGTGTGTGTGTGTGTGTGTGTGTGTGTGTGTGTGTGTGTGTGTGTGTGTGTGTCTGGCCTGTGTCTGTCCGTCCGTCTGTGCATGTTTGAAATGTGCGTGCAATGTGCATATGTATTAGATGTGTGTGTGTGTGTGTGTGTGTGTGTGTGTGTGTGTGTGTGTGTGTGTGTGTGTGTGCGTGTGTGTACATGTTACCACATAACCAAAATATCTTGCTAAGCGAGGGAGATCCCGGTAGTATGCCTGGGAGACACAACACACACACACACACACACACACACACACACACACACACACACACACACACACACACACACACACACACACACACACACACACACACACACACACACCCAAAGGAATGAGATTACATTGACCTTAAGAGCAACTCTTCCTCTGTGCTACTATCTGCTATTTTTGAAAATAAATCATGAACATTTTTATATTTTGAGATGGGGGTCCATGGTCAAATGCATATAATTCTGGGGGTCCTTGACATGAAAATGCAATCGATTATTACAGATAAATCCCTATTTTGTGGCCTGTCATTCTAGGGAAAGAGTTTGAAATAATGTCTTGACTTTCAGAAATATCAGATTTTGTTTTGTATTAAGCGTTATTTTATGCTTCGTCAAACCATTTTTGCAAAATGGTGCAAAGAAAATAGTGAAAATAGCAGATCTACGAGCTTTTAGATCTTCTGTGTTCATTCTTTTTCTTTTTTACTGTTTTGAACCTTTTTTTCCTATAATGACATTAATTATTCTATTGATTATCGATTACTTTTATAATAAATTAAATGTATTGTTTCTATTCATTGTAGATTGTACCGCTGCCTTCAGGGGAAACCTCTCATTTAGATGTGACAGGCAGCCGTTTGAGCTTGAGCAGTGTGTTGTTGGATTGCTGACAAACAGACAGACAGACAGCAATGCTTAATTTATACTTTGGTATGTCGTACCTCTGTGTCCCGTGCCAAAACACATCAGACCTACAACTGTGAGCTCTTAGGTCGGCTAGATTCGGTTCGCGACATTGCTATATGGCAAAGTATAAATCTGGCTTTTGACAGACAGACAGACAGACAGACATCAAGACAGATAGATTAGACAGACAGACAGACAGACAGACAGACAGACAGACAGACAGACAGACAAACAAACAGGGACACAGACAGAGAGGGTGTGAGAGAAACATTGACAGACAGACAGACAGACAGACAGACAGACAGACAG
>NC_137823.1:21922845-21960345 GCF_963921795.1 Nannobrachium achirus | reverse complement strand
CGATTATTGCGATTTTTCCCAAAAATGTACAGCTTTTTTATTTTGAAACATTTTAAAACAATTCTAAACAATATAAAACATTAAAAGTTGAATCATATACTTCAAATCAATGCAGCCAAATAAAGTCAGTCAATCTTTCTGACATTTATTTCAGCCCAAAGTGCCAGTGGTACAACATTACAACAACATGTTCCTGGTCAAGATGCCAGAAAACACAGAACACAACAGTCATAAAAAAATAAAAAAATAAAAATCGCTGTGCTGCAGGCCTACAGCACTGTGCTAGCTTTAGCCATAACATGACATCCTCATGACCTAAAACTGTTCCTTTAGGACATGTACTTACTCTGACTGAAGTGGTTATTTCACCTTCAGGTTAATTTCGCATTCAAAAAATCGGGGAAATCGATTCTGAACTTTGAAAATCGATTAATTGAATCGCCGGCATTAACATCACGATAATATAGTAAATGTTTTTTTTTTTTTTTTTTGCACAGGCCTAATATGGACACGTCTTTTATTAGTGTGAGGAAGATGTAGTTCACATGGGACACGTCGTCAGTCACTCCTGAAGCCTGCCCTGGTGTAGCACACTTCACTAGCAGGCACGTGCACACATAGACATCAAAGGGGCTTGAGCCCCTGCCCTTTTATCGACCTGTAAAAAATGCCACTCTCCAGACCATGAATGCAGTTTTTACTGTGGTGAAAGAAATGCAAATGCCCCCCTTCAATGCCATACCTGAAGGGAAACACTCAAGAGAATTGCCATGTCCAAACTCTCACTGAACTGAATGTAGCATCTTGTGTTGAAACAATTACCCTCCGCTGTGTAGAAATCCATGCTGCCGTTACGCTACATCTCCAGTATTGACTTGATTGTATGGTTCAGTGTGGCATCAAACACCAAAAATAGCTGATTTCCAAGCTTTCCACCAAAGGCCCTTTAGAAATGTCAGCCCCTGCCTCTCTAACATTCTCTGCACATCCCTGCTCACTAGTAAAAGAGAAATACCTAAAAATAAAACTTAAAAATACTGAAAAAATACCTAAAAAAGTCTTCAAGATCCTAACAGTTTTCTGAAAGACTGGTGTGTCTATATTAGTGGTGCTCAATCTTTTTAATGTCAAGGAACCTAGGGCTGTCCTCGACGCAGGATTTATCAAGTCGATTCGAGTCGCGGGGGTTAATCCGACGCGTCGACGAATCGTTTATGTAAAAAAAAAGAAAAAAAAAGTGGTGCTTTAAGCTTTTAAACCACGTCAACGTAATACAATAAAACAGCAATATGTTTTAAGCCTTTAAAGTGAATTAGATCCATGAACTACCGTGCATATTGAGACATGATAGCGGTGGACACTGGACATTAATGACGATAAGATTGCGTCCAGCCGTGCGTAATTTGCCGTGCGTAATTGTGAATTGTGGAGCAGAGTAGAACAACGGAGGAGAGAATAATGCATCTCTTTGACAGCATGTCGTGTATTATTTCCACAAGTTGTATTTTCTCAGAGCACAGCGCTGCTGTATCAAAAGAGCTATGTTGCCGATCTGGTGCGAGATAATAAAAAGAAAACAGTTCGCCCGTCGCTATTCCTCAGCCTGAGTCCAACCACCACACACCCACGGCAGTGAAAGTGAAAGCGCATCGCGCTGGCTCTGCTGCTTCTTTGGCCAGCTCTCAAGTAGAATAACAACTCGTCGACGCATTTCCTTTCCAAGCGGTTAACTTCAAAATAAGAGCTCCCTGTTATATGATCAAGGCAACTTTCAAGTGACGTGAACTGATTTTATTTTTAAGTCTAGTAGTAGGAAGTATGGACTCAATAAGAATTACATGACAGTCACAGTCCAGCGCTCTCATACCGCACCACGGTATACTGGTGTGATAAAAAAATATATATATTTTTGACGGCTCGACTCAAACAATTGGCGTCGATTCCGGGGGCTTAAAACGACGCGTCGATTCGTCGATTTTTAGAGGACAGGCCTACAAGGACCCCTAGAATTCATTCAGTCAGTGCAATTACACTTGCAATATCCCAGACTTGCACCTTTCTAGTTTAACCCTGCAAGGCCCAAATTAATTTCTACTGGCCAAAAAAATTTGAAAAAAAATCAGATGGTGTTGTAGGAGTCCTAATCACAGGAAAATGTAATGTTAAAAAATTAATTATGTTTTTGTAAGGTTTTATAGCCATAAATCATAAATCATAAATTATGCTCTAATTTGCATTTTGGGGATATTTTTCACAATAATAACATATGCACGTGTTCTAGACATTCTATTGATCACGAAAAACAATATTACAGGCATTTTACTTATGTTTTAGTGAGGAATAGCTTCAGTTAAAAAGTGAGATGTTGTTCGTCCAGACGCTGGAATTTCAACTTCTCTGGGAGGTGTGAATGTCAGTCTCTGTGAGGGGTATTTATATGCAAATATCGTGGCCAATGGCATTGTAATACTAAACAATAGGATTTAATGGTGATGTTAATGTGAAAAAAGAACAGGAAAACTAATAACATTTTTTTTAAAATGATTTAAAAAACATTGCCAAAAAGCAACGCTGGGCCTTGCAGGGTTAATTTAACTTTGAGAGTTAACCACATAGGGTTGCATGTGGTTAACTCTCTGAGTTAAATTAAAAATACCTGCCTCTCCTCTCCTCTCCTCTCCTCTCCTCTCCTCTCCCCTCCCCTCCCCGGTAAGTGTAGTGTTGTTGTGTACTGTGTTTGCTCGAAGTTGGGAAACAGTGAGATCTCCCAAGTCTTATAGTCTTCCAGGCCAGAACGAGAAGTCAGCTATTTATTCTCTCTCTTTATCTCTCTCTCTATCTCCCCCCTCGTGCTCTCTCCCTCTCCATTTCTTCTCAGAGGTGTAAAAGTAGATGTGTGTGTTTGGCCGTGCATTAGAGGGACAGAGTTCGGTGTGTTTGTGTGTGTGTGTGGGGGGTGGGGTTGCCTGTAAATGTACTTGCGGCCACAAAAACGCACGTGTGTGCGCGTGTGCATGTGCACATATGCGTGTGTGTGTGTGTGTGTGTGTGTGCGTGTGTGTGTGTGTGGTTGGAATGCACAGGCTCGTAAGTCACCTCTGATTTTCCACTCCTGCTGGGACACATCCCATTATCAGTTTTATATGAAACTAAGAAATTCCTCTGTAGCCTGCCATGTGTGTGTGCGTGCGTGCGTGCGTGTGTGCATGTGTGCGCGCGCACATGCATATAGGTGGATATTTCCATCAGCTGAGAGCGACTGTGTGTGTGCGTGTGTGTGTGTGTGTGTGCGTGTGTGCGTGTGCGCGCGCGTGTGTCTGGCCTTTTAACGAGGCAATTTAACAGAGAAATAAAAGCTCTCTCTCCTGTATGGTCAGATTTCTCGTCGGCTCATTGCTGTGTTTTTATTCCCGCTGCTGCACAAACAAACATAACGACGTTGATCGTGCGCTTTCAGAAAACCTACTACCATCTACTTTAATCAATCCATTATGTTCTTCAGCTTGTACACAATCGCGTTGCGCACTGACTGGAATAATGCAAGTAGTTTTGCGGCGAGAGCAGACTCTTTTGTGACTCGTAAGGGCCTTTTCCACCGGCAAAGAACCGGTTCCGGTTCAACTTTCTTTGGAACCTTGGTTCGTTCTTGCGAACCGGCTTGCGCTTCCACCAGATTGAACCATGATTGAACAAGAGGAACCGAGGATTTTGTGGTTCCCGTTCGGAAACCAACTTTTACGGTTCTGAACCAACTCCGGTTCTCTGTGGAAAAGCTCACCTCTGGTTCATCCCATAGGCGGGAGAAAGAACCCGAACCGGTTCTTTGCCGGTGGAAAAGGCCCTATTGTGAGCTTATAGATCTGCAATTTTCAGAGCACAACACCCTGAGCTACTAAACATAAAATTACTTGTCTTTTAGATCTGCTGCATCTCTTCTCCACTAGTCCCTCCCTAACATTTTAGTCTAGTAGTTCAGGGGTCTTCAACATTTTCAGGCCAAGGACCCCTTAGTTGAGAAATGGATGAAACAGGGACCCCCCACAACCAGTTCATAGATTCCATATAGTTTCATTGTTTTACAGCACAGTTATCAGTGTATGTTGGATTCATGTTAATTTGTGTTTTCAGATACACTTGAACAGTCAATACTTAACAAACTTAGAAGATCTACAAGCTCACAAAAAAACTAGAAGATCTACAAGCTCACAACGCCTCGTGCTGCGAAGCGTTGTGAGCTTGTAGATCAGCTATTTTTGGCTAAATTTCTCTGAATATCGACACTAGTGTCAAAGTTGTTAATATAAAACTATATATCACTCAAAGATTTGGGAGGACCCCCTGTAGCAACTCTGAGGACCCCCTAGGGGTCCCGGATCCACTGTTGAAGACCCTTGGTCTAGTTTTTATTTGTTGACGAAATTGTTCACATATTTAGCATAGTTTTTATTTGGTTTTTGAGCGGTGGTCACAACGCTCCTATACGTGGCCGTGTGTGTGGGTCTCCGTCCGTCCGTCCGTCCGTCCGTGTCTGTCTGTATGTAGCCTAAACTTCGGCGCGTAACTAGTGCCGCACCATTTACGCCACTCGCGCAATATATACATCAAAATGTGCGGCTCGGCCGGGAATGGTGTGCTACCTTTCGTTCCGATCCACCTTACCATGCCGACGTAATCGGCAAAAAACGACGCTTAATTGTCCCCATTGACTTATAATGGGACAATGCAAGAAATCACTTTCAAGTATTTTTCTCTCGTAAACCATAGGAGCTACAGTTTCAAACCTCGGAGAGGAGATTCATAATGATTTTAAGAATGAATCCAAAAATAATTACATCACTCGGCCTCATGGTGGCGCTATAACGGCCCACTTTGCGTTTTGCCCCGTAACTCTTGAACCGTAGATCGGAAAATTAAAATTATTTTTTCCCTGGCTTCCTTGGGTCAAGATGCATCTCCCCATATAGGCCACGCCCATTTGCGCCAGGATAGATTTTCCGCCATCTTGAATTTTCTCCAAAACACACTTTTTGCTCCTTTTCCTACATATTTTCTTCAAATGTCACAAAAATCGGTACACATGATCTATGAGGTGGGTAAACCACCACTCAGTTCACACGGGTGTGATTTTCATAAAAAATTCGCCTGTGAAAAAAGGTAGCCGATGAAGATTTTTAGTCAGTCGACGAAATAACCCTGTTGGGAAAGTGGTTTGAACTGAGGAAGTTGTAGCGCTCACCAAAGCAAGGACAAGAGCTTCTCCAGCTTGTTGCCAAAACTCGTAAACTTGTATTGTACCCTTCAGTGGTGCAATCCGGATTAACTGACTTTAAAGGAGGATTCCGGAGTTACCCTTTTTATTACCTTAATTTGATATCCCAGAAAGAGTGTTATTTTTTATTATTTTTTGAGACCACCGCAGCTCCGACCGTGGGCAGTGGGGTACAATGCTAAATCACTCATTTTGTATTGCTTAAAAAAAGAGCTCTACACTAGCTCTGAGATTAGTTTTTTAGTTCACCCCAAAATTACCTTTTTTCTATTGATTACTCATGCCATGGAGACTTGAGTTCAACAACTGCTAAATGCTAAATGCCTAAACTGTAAACTGTAAACAACATTTTTTTGGTTTTTGTCACATTCCTAAGACAATACTTTGATTTACCTCAATTGATTCCGAATCAATCCAAAACTATTGTCTTTGACAAAAAACTAAAACAAAAAATTATATTGAACTCAAGTCTCCATTGCAATGGAGTAATCAATAGGGGGAAAAAATCATTTTGTGGGTGAACTACTCCTTTAATACAATATAGCCAGCACATCTGCAGTGGTTGCAGTAAGTCTCCATATTCTTCTTTAGAAAAAACCTAGACCCTGCATAGCGTCAGCCTGTCAAGCCGGACTGGACACCTATCATACCGCGTAAACAAATGGCCCTGCCTGGAGCCCATAAGAGCCCCATCTCCCCCGCTGGATAAGCAGGGGATTCCCTCTGCCTGGAGCTCATAAGAGCACCATCTACCCCCTGGATAAGCAGGGAATTCCCTCTATAAGAGCCGTTCATGTTCGGCCCTGTCTGAAGCTCAAGTACAATACCCCCCCTCCTCCCTGGGGCCAAGCGGGCGGGATTCCCTCTCCCGTGCGGGAGAACCGGTTTGGAGTTAGAGTTGGAGTTTCCAGGACATATGAAACTTGCATCCATTCACTTTTCGCATCCTCCCCCCCCCCCCACCCCCCCCCCCACCCTTGTTGCAGTATGTTCGCTATTCAACCTGCAGCCTGTACAGTATGTCTATGCGGCCTGTCATGGTCATACCAATAACAATACATTGTGTCTACTTTCAATCTGGATGAATAATTTCTGATATTTCATTTTCTCTGAAAGATCACTAGGAAACTATTCTGTCTTGACTTGTTTTTGCTATTTTGTTTGTTCTAAAAGAAGAAACATCGTCATTTCAGTATGAATCATTCCATGACAATCTTTTTGTTCAACTAGGTTTGGCCTTATAGATGGTAATGTGTCTGTTTTTAGACTTTTAGACTACTCGTGTGTTACAAAATCATTGTCTAAACATCCAAAATACGACTGTCATTTCCCTTGGACTTTTTGAATTTTGCTGAGTGGCCCTTGAGCCATCCTAAGTTGAGTAACCCTGAGAGTAGTGTGTTCACAGAAAAACCTGGTCGGCCCGGCAGGTTTTTTACTGCCCCAGAAGGATGCATTCATTGCTTCATAGGGGGGTCTAGTATAGTCCACTGGATGCAATTCTGGAACTCCAGTCTAAACTTCCAGTCCTGTCCGGTTCAATCTGGTTCTGTCCACTACTTCACGGTCAATGTTCGACCCATAATGTTGAAAAAGGACAATAAGAGAGAAGAGTGGAGATAAAATATGGCCACATTTTGGCCACGCTTTGTTATCCAACTTAAACAACCAACCAGGTCTGTTTTTGGTCAACCAACCAATTTTGTTTTTGGTCAGAGTTGATCCCATTAATATATAATAATCTTTTAGGCCTAGAATTATTGACTGCTTTAACTATTGAAAAATAGCAGACCCACAAGCTCACAGCGCGTCACCGAGTGCCGCACTGTGAGGATGTAGATCTGCTATTTTTGAAAAAAGTTGTGAAAATGTGTGCAAATCTTTGAATACATGTATTTTCAAAGCGAAAGTTTGTAATGCAAATTTTGCTTCTGGGTGGTCCCTGGAACTAAACATTTTGAGATGGGGGTCCGTGGCCAAATACATCTCATTTTGGGGGTCCTTCACATGAAAAAGTTGACATAGTAGTCTCTCAAGAACAGACTAACTGAGCTCCAGTTAAGTGAAAAGGACCTTTTCGTTGACGATGGCTAGCCAGATTGCTGACAGAAAAAAAAAAATTCTTCAAAAAACACTTCAAAAGACATAGAATCGGGTCAAAATTCAAATTTTCACAATTTAAAAAAAATAGCAGATCTTCAAGCTCGCAGCGTGGCACTCGGTGCCGTGCTGAGAGCTTGTATATCTGCTATTTTTCAATAGTTAAAGCAGTCAATAATTCTAGGCCTAAATGGGTTAAAAGACAAAGAAGCAGCCGCACACCGTAGCCAAAGTGTCAATATATTTAATCAATTTTAGGACGCAGAAGGAAAGTTGATCCCATCATGCCAAAGCGCCAGCACTCGCCCAGCAGTCTGCTGTCACCCAGGCGGACGCGTGCACGCGCCCATGTGCACACGCTCACGTGCACGACCTCGCACAACCTCGCCCATTATTCAATTGTAACTCTGAGAGTGTGCAAACATAACCAAATGGTTCCATTTACGTACTCTCTGAGTTGAATGGACACTCGGCTGGGTGGAAAGACAACAAGGGGAATATTCCACTGGTCTTTATTCTCCCTTTTTTCCGTCCCGTCTCCCTATCCTGTCTCACACGCGCGCGCGCGCGCACTGTGTGTCTGGGAGAAGGTCACGCTCCTCAGTTGTACATTACAGGAAACATACAAGAATCAGACTCCCCCAGACATGACAGAGAGAGAGAGAGATTTGATTTTCCAGATTATTTTATTAAATTAAAGATGATCGATTATGAGGAGGGTTTCACACCACACACGCTTTTTGTTTTGTGACGCTGAGGACAAGCGTGAAACCAAGGATGGGACCATATGAAAATTACATGTCACAAATATTGTGGCAAAAATAATTGCGAATAACGATGTTATGATATCGTGATAATCAAAATATGCCTAAAACTCAAAATGGCACAAAAGTTCCATTTTGTGCCTAAATGGCACTTTTGTGCCGAGTGATGTGACTCAACGTGACACACTGTGAGCTTGTAGATCTGCTATTTTCAAAAGTTTTTTACACACTTGCAATGGGACATTCTGCGTGACGATCACTTTCACTTTTCGACAATACTTTTGTACTTTTACAATACTTTTTAGTACATTTTTGAATTCCGGACTTTTATTTGTAAGCATTTGTGCCACATTGATACTTTCACTTGAGTAAACACTGATGATGATGAGGCACTGAGTGTCCTTTTCACTGTGTTTACATCTCTGCTCTGATCCCCCTGTCCTGCACCGCTGATCCTATCCTAGCTGACAGCCACACTGTCTGTGTGTGTGTGTGTGTGTGTGTGTGTGTGTGTGTGTGTGTGTGTGTGTGTGTGTGTGTGTGTGTGTGTGTGTGTGTGTGTGTGTGTGTGTGTGTGTGTGTGTGTGTGTGTGTGTGTGTACTCAGGGCTGTAAGTGGCTTAACATGCACCACGGGGAAACGGCAGCTGCATCAGTTACGTAAGAGAGACACTGCTCTGCTGTGTGTGTGTGTGTGTGTGTGTGTGTGTGTGTGTGTGTGTGTGTACACACATGTAAGTACATGTGCACGTATGTGTGGTGTTGTTGTTGTTGTTGTGTGTGTGCGCGTAACCCTATTCTGCTGCTGTGTCAATATAACTCCTCCAGTGCAGTCTCTCTCTCTCTCTTTCTCTCTCTCTCTCTCTCTCTCTCTCTCTCTCTCTCTCTCTCTCTGACAAGGTCTCTCTCTCTCATTTCAGTTGAAGATATCTGGCATGATAATCTCATCACTCTCTCCCTTTGATCTTGTGGGCTCACCTACATTTCTCGTCGTTTCTTTCCAAACCGTACACATGATATAAAACACAGTGTTTTTAACGTGACACATTGTTAACTAACCCTGCCGATATTGTTGAACCTAAATAAATTAAATTAGTATAAATGATGGTCTGTTTTGGCCTTATGATACATTATCTATTATGATCATTGGCTATACCAGTCATGGTCGATCATTTATTTGTGTATTTCAGTCATAAGTTTTGTATTTGTCATATCCGCCCAATGTTTTGATTACGAAGCCTAAAGTGCAAACGGAACAATTTCCTATTCACTAGAGGTTCACACCTATGATGACCCTTCTGTTATTTCGGTGGGGTTGGGACTAATTTAGTCTTCATGTCCATGTATTCCTCCCCACGCATATTTGTGTGTTGTCACCACTATTGTATCATACTGACTCCCCTGCCAGTGAGGAAGTAGTCCTACTCCTCCCGACCGACACTCCCTGCTGTTAGGTGCCAATAAACAATAACATTGGTAGACCACGCGACTAATCAGTAAAAAACATTTCTAAAACCTAAAAATGCTATCTAGCTTCATGTATGGTCATTGAGAGAAGGGGACTAGTACAGTACAGTACAGTACAGTTACAGTATGCTATGGGTTTAGGTGGAGTCTGCAGAGGTGAGTCTTCAGTCCATATCCATGATCGTCCCACCCTATAGCAGAGACCTTGCCTTTTAGACAGTCTGTGATGGTCTTGGGAAACTAACAGCAGAGCCATGAAGGAGGATGGATGTTTGAGTCAAACATTTATAGTTGGTTGTCATGTGCTCTGTGTGTGTGTGTGTGTGTGTGTGTGTGTGTGTGTGTGTGTGTGTGGGTGTGTGTCTGTGTGTGTGTGTGTGTGTGTGTGTGTGTGTGTGGAACACTTCTGTGTGAATGAATGGAAAGTCACAATGCTGCCTCAGCTCAACCTTGACCTCAGTGTGTGTGTGTGTGTGTGCGCGCCCACGCGTGCATGTGTGGATGTTTCTGTAGTAGCTGTACTGTACATTACTGTTCATTTTAACAGTAATGTGTTACTAACTCTCTTTATTCTAACTTTGTAGAATGCTTCTGTGTACGTGTGTGTCGCTGTAGGTCTTCTCTTTGACTAGTCGACTAACCAATAGACTCTATGCTCAGCAGCCAAATTGGAAGCAAACCATTAGGGCTGTCACGATGATGACATTTTACATGACGATTAATTGTCACTCAAATAATTGCGATTAATGTTTTAATTGTGTTTTTCGTCGTTGACAATTACAATTCTGTTTGGCTTTTAGGCTTTGAAGTTGCACATGGCAGTTATGACACATAACCTAAATATACAAAGAACTGACTGACATATTTGACATCTTTATACTTAAAAAAAGAACATTGATAGTGGAAGTAGCCGATCTACAATGTATACTGTATGTGAGCTTGTATATGAGCTGCTATATATGAGCTTGTGAGCTTGTGTATGAAAAATCTTCAACATGGACATGATTATGACAATTATGGCAAAATAGTTGCGATCATGGCAAATAATTGCGATTAGATGATTATGTAATAATTGTGACAGGCCTTGTAGAAACCAATGTTGCTGGTTCCATGCTGGTTAAACAAGTCAGGATGCTGATATTGTACATGTTGGCTCACTGGAAACACTCTGGTACAACAGTAGGTCTCAAAGTGGGGTCCAGGGACCCTCATGGTTCAAAATGTGTAACTCTGAGTGTACACACGGACGGGTTAATTTGGCTCCATTTGTGTTGCAGATAAAATTTGATCATAGATTTCACAGACTTGTTTGATAGCGCTATCATCAGTGTTGTGTTAACTTTCAAGTGTTTGTATTATACATAATGTAAGTTACTCGTTATTGAAGTTGTCAAATAAGTGTAGTGGAGTTCAAAGGTAACAGTTGTCTCATGTGTTGTGTGTAGTGGAGTTAGAAGTATATATACGTGAGTTTTAAAAAGTGGACATGATAGCTCAAGGAAAGTAAAACGGTACCTCAAAATAGTACCTAAAGCACAGTACTTAAGTAAAATGCACTGCAGTTAACTTTCCACCGCTCTGTGTGTGTGTGTGTGTGTGTGTGTGTGTGTGTGTGTGTGTGTGTGTGTGTGTGTGTGTGTGTGTGTGTGTGTGTGTGTGTGTGTGTGTGTGTGTGTGTGTGTGTGTGTGTGTGTGTGTGTGTGTGTGTGTGTGTGTGTGTGTGTGTGTGTGTGTGTGACCCCCCTGGTAGCAGACAGGAGCAAAATGACTGGCCCTCAAAAAAGAAAAGAAAAAAACTCTGATCCTATAAACCAGTAGTCCTGAACCTGTGGATCAGGACCCCCAGGGAGGTCCCCACATGATTTTGGGGGGTCCCTAGATCAGGGGTTCCCAAACTTTTTTCTCTCAGGGCACCCCATAAATATTTGTTTTAATCCGAGGCACCCCTACATTGTAATTTTCACTCCCAGCACCTTATATTTAGCCTATAGCATATCGTCGTGGTCAGGTAGAAACCTTGTATGTCCAAAACCGTTTGTTTTGTATTTATCATCTATAAAATGTAGGCTACTAAACTAGTGAAAACAGCAGATTGATGTGAGGCGTTGTGTGCTTGTAGATCGGCTGTTTTCACTAGTTTTGTGCGACAGTCTTGTATGATGAAGCAGGGCTTTGCTTTACCAAAAGACGTACACATTTGAAACTTGGAGAACAGTGACGATGTTTTAGTGATTATGTTGCGAGGAAAATGTTGAGATAACAGCCATTTTGGTTAGAACTGACTGAAAATAACTCTGTACTTCAAGTTTAAAATTATACTAAATATTTTTTTCAAGTGTCCAAATAAATTCCAAATATTATCAAATTATCTCGCGGCACCCCTGGACTACCGTCGCGGCACCCCAGGGTGCCCCGTCACCCACTTTGAAAACCCCTGCCCCAGATGACGGTGAATTGACAATTTAAGGACTTTTAAGGCCTCTTTTAATGCCACAAAAATGACTCAACTCCTACAATTTCAAGTGCTTGTCAGGGTGAGGGAGTCCCCAGTTCAAATATGATTATTTTGGGGGGTCCTCGGTTCAAATAAGATTATTTTGGGGGGGGTCACAGCCTTAAAAGTTTGAGAACCACCGGTGTAAACCACTCTGAACTAGAAGAAGAGAGAGAGAGAAGGAACAAGGACAATGCTGCCCCCCCCCCCCCCCTTCTCCCCACAATAAAAAAACAGTGTTTGTGTTTCCGATGTGTGCGCACGGTGACGCACATGACATGACACACGCGTGTGTGTGTGTGTGTGTCCAGAGAGGCTAGCAGAGCTCACATGGATCAATGGAAGGAACTGTTGTTGAGATTACAGTCGTTTCCCCCTCCGTCCGCCTCTCTCTCTCTCTCTCTCTCTGGCACTCTCTCCAGTGGTGGGGAAAAGTGCACACATTTTTTACTGAAGTAAAAAATCATACTGCATTGTAGAAATACTTATACGGTACAAGTAAACGTCCGGTAATCTAAGTCATCATCATATTTCTAGGAATATTTTGAACAAAGCCAAACTTTGGTTAATATATTGTATCTTTTATAGTAAAATCTGAATCTACAAAGTAGCTAAAGTTTTCAAATAATTGTAGTGAAGTAAAAATACAATATTTGTCGTAGTGGAGTAGACGTATAGAAAAATGCACCAGTAAAGTAAAAAAAAAAAAATACAGCAAAATTGTCTTTACAGCAAAAAACTTTCTCCAACTCCCCCTCTCCCCTATCTATCTCCTCTGTCTCTCCCTCCCCCCTCTCTCTCTCTCTCTCTGCCGTGTCGGTACATTAGTTTGTGCACTGAGGCATGTTGGGTACACAAGACTGAAACTTCCTTCCTGTAAAGGAAGCCTAATGTGTGAACCTGCGTGTTTGTGTGCGCGCGCACGCACATGCGTGTACGTGTGCTCCCTTCGATAATAATGGGGGAGTCCGCTTCACACCTCCGGCGACCACTTCCTCCGCTATTTCCTGTTTACTTCCTGTTGCGTTAGCAACCAGGCTCTCTCTTTCTCACACACAAGCGCGTGCGCTGGAGGGAGACGAGTGCACACACACACACACACACACACACACACACACACACACACACACACACACACACACACACACACACACAGAGGGAGAGAGAGAGAGTTTGGCGTCACTAGTTCAAGTCATGTGCGCTAGGGTCCAGGGAAGTGCAGAGAACGTTAGAGAGGCACGGGCCTCAAAGCTCGCACCGTGACGCGTTGTGAGCTTGGAGGTCAGATATTTTCACTACTTGCATTCATGGTCTGGAGAGGGCACTTCTTTTTTACAGATGGATAAAAGGGCAGGGGCTCAAGCCCCCTTTGATGTCTATGTGCGCTCGTGTTCATGTGTCTTTCTGTTGTGTCTTTCTCCACTCAGGAAGAGTGAGGGAGGGGCTCCACAGCAGAGCAGACACACGTAGCAGACCACCGTACCGCCGTGTTGTCGGGGGTCCCCACTCCCCTGACTTTGTCTGCACACAAGCAGGTAGGACACGGTTTGTGTGTTTGTTTCAGTGTTGATTTTGTCGACTAAAACTATGATGAAAAATGTTTGTCGACTGCGTTTTTTTCACTGACGAAAACTAAATAAAAAGAAATAAAAACTAAGCTGTGATGACTAAAACTAAGACTAAATATATTGACAATTTCGTCAACAAAATAAAAAACTAGACTAAAACTTAGACTTAGGGAGGGACTAGTGGAGAAGAGAGTCAGTTTGGTTGCTCTCAGGTGTTGCGCGACGCGTTGTGAGCTTGTAGATCGGCTATTTTCAGCACGCAACCAAGTGTTAAACCAGTCATTACGATGCCATCAAGGCCTGCCAAAATACATTTCAGTTGACTAAATCAACTGTAGATTTAGTCGCCTAAAGTCTTATGATATTTAGTCGACTAAAATTAGACTAAAACTAAAACTTTTCAGGTGACTAAATTATGACTAAAACTAAATGACATTTTATTCAAAAGACTATGACTAAAACTAAATCAAAATTTGCTGTCAAAAACAACACTGGTTGTTTTTGACAGCAAATTTTCCCCCTACAACAGGGCTACTCAACTTAAAGAGGCGGTGCCATAGTTTTGTACTTTTTCTGATTTTCATGTGTCTATGAGGTTGACGGTACTTCATTAGACCCCCTGGTGTGGTTGTTATGAGCAATTATGTATTCCCTTTGTATTTGGGGTTTCTTCCTGGAGACTGCCACCTTGTGGGTCAAAAGTGTCGATCCAAAAACATAGATAAAATGACATCATATAATCATCCCCTCCCCTTTTACCATTCACCCAACACTGTGGGTGTGGCTAACTTCAGCTGGGTCACAGGCATACTTAATGAACTGGTGGGTGTGGCCACATAAAAACCTAATTTTAACTCTTTCTGTACACTTTTGGGGAAAAAAATCTTCCTTCTAGTATAATCATAATACCTGATAATCATGTTTTAGGGAGGGAAAACATCATGGCACTTCATCTTTAAGATGGCTCAGGGGCCAAACAGGGGCGAAACACAAAAAGTCCAAGGGCCACAAGCTAAACAATTACGTTTAGACAATGATTTTGTAACCCACTACATCAATATCTAAAATGTCGTAAGGATTTTGGAAACACAGAAAACGGCCACATTTCCATCTGTAATTCATTGAACAGAAAAGATTGTCATGGAATGATTAATGATGAAATTATGAAGTTTCTTCTTTTGGAACAAACAAAATAGCAAAAAAAAAGTCTTGTATAAAACAGTAAAACGGTTTTGGAGATGAACTGAAAAATGACTGAATGAGTCATTTTCAGTCAAAATGAATGAGTAGACAAAATATATTTGTATTGGTATGACCATGGCGGGCCGCAGAGGCCGCGTGCGTCCCACAGTTCCGCGGTCAGAGGGTTCCATGGCTGCTGGTTCCACACTCAGACTGTGATGCTATTGTTGTGGGAACCGGACTGCAGGTAGAACTGTGATTTGAACTGGAGTGATCTGTTATAATGGAGCACGTAGAACCCTGAAGAATTATTACAACCACATCCAGGAATTGAATTACAAGCTATAGCTGTAAATCTCTCTCTCTCTCTCTCTCTCTCTCTCTCTCTCTCTCTCTCTCTCTCTCTCTCTCTCTGTATCTGTATCTCAGTCACTTACTCTCTCCCTCATCATTTACTTTCAGCACTCCCTGCTATTTCAAGGTTGTGTGTGTGTGTTTGTGTGTGCGCACAATATTGCCGTCCTCCCATTCAAGCTTAGACACGACTCCAGGAAGATAAATATAGACACACATTGACCTGCGGCTGCTCTCCCCCTCTCTCTCTCTCTCTCTCTCTCTCTCTCTCTCTCTCTCTCTCTCTCTCTCTCTCTCTCTCCCCCTCATCATCTCTTTCTCTGTTCCTGATAAGCATAGTCTTGGTGGTGTTGTTGCAGCTGTCTTGCTGTACTTGGCTTAATGCTTGTACTGTACTCCCATATCTGCGTGTGTGTGTGTGTGTGTGTGTGTAGGGGGGGTTACACCGCCCACATTAAAAGGAGACAGCGTGTTGCGCTCGGCTACAGCAATTTTTCACTGTCACTGTCGTAGAGCAATGTTTAACTCAATTGCTGGGGGGGTTGAGGTTGGAGCTCGGTTAATTGTTGCAGAATCGCGGACACATGTTCACGCACGCACGCACACACGCGCGCGCGCACACACACACACACACACACACACACACACACACACACACACACACACACACACACACACACACACACACTCACACTCACACTCACACAGTAAAATTCTCAGTGTAACTTTGAACCCAAGTGTGTAAAAACAGACCCAAATGGACCTTAAAGGGGAAGACCACCCATTTTCAATATTGAAATATGTAATTAATATACCTTAGAGGAGTTGTGTGGAAATAGAAAAAAAGTTCCACCTCTTCTGTGTTGCCTAGAACTGGAGGTTTGATTTTGGAGTTTGTATTGTAAAGTACAATGTGTGATGATGTCATCAAGTTGTACTTTACAATACAAACCCCCAAAATCAATCTTTTTATTTCCTCACAACTCCTCTAAGTTATATTAATGACACAGTTCAATATTGAAAATGGGTGGTCTTCCCCTTTAACTCTTACAATGTCAATCGTTTAAATCTTTTACAGTTGTATCTGTTAACTCCCGAAAGTGCACAAGTGTTACATTTGTGCACCACTCTCTGGTTTTATACTGCGGAGCCACCGTGACCTTTGCACCCTCGTCTGCGTGACGTCGAGGGCGCATGAGGAACCGAAAGCTGACGTGCGGTTTCACAGGGAGTGTGTTAAGCTGCTCCTTGGAACGGTGGCATTATGGGCCAGACGGAATGCTGCTTTACGCAACAGCATCAGTCACACTGGGAAACCCAGGGGTCACTCTGTTGTCAGTGCTAGTGGTGTAAACCAGTGGTTCTCAACCTTTTCAGGCCGCGACCCACATTTTAACTGGGGATCCCGTCACCCTGACGAACACTAAGAGTTGAAGCATTACATTTTGTATAACACGGTTCTATTGTGAAAATAGCAGATCTACGAGCATGTAGATCGGCTATTTTCACAATTTCAGCTTCTAATATTTGACAATTTGGCCAATGTTTAATTTGTCATTTTAGAGGTGTTAAAAAGTCCTTAAATTGTCACTTTAGAAATGTGCATAAACCCTCTATACACTTAAACTTTATGTTGGTTTGTTTATTGTTGAGTGAGAAAACAATGTTTCACATCAAGTTAATCATCTGGGGATCCCCCTGGGGGTCCCGACCCACAGGTTGAGAACCACTGGTGTAAAATAACTAAGTACATTTATTTTGAGGTATTTGCCCTTCACTTGAGTATTTCCAATTACCAAATACTTTGACTTTTACTCCACTACATCTCGGATCCACATATTGTACTTTCACTCCACTATATTTGTTATACAACTTTAGTTTCTGCTGTAGTTACTTTATAGATTTATGTCACTAAACATACATCAGCCACTTCAGCCCTATATTATGTTTTGGCAGCCGATCTACAAGCTCACTTTGCGGCGCGATGCGACACATTGTGAGCTTGTAGATCTGCTATTTTCAAATGTATAGAAAAAGATTTCTATACATTTCGAAAATGTGAAATGGGACATTCTGCATGAGTACTTTTAGTTTTGGTACTTAACCTCTTGAGCCCCATTGCCCCCGCCGGCGGGGGCAAAAGGTGTTGACCTCTGAACAGCTGTCAATAAATGTCAATAAATCAATAGAGACCAAATCAAACTACAATTTCTTTGTTGATTATTGTTACAGTGCACCTACAGCATAGTAATCAGCTGCCATTGTACTTTCCATCCATACATTACTCCTATTACAGTATTATTACTACTTATTGTTACTCGTTTTTATCATTTTTCACCCTATACTTTAACATTACTAATATTACAGCACTACTCTCACTAAAACATCTGTAGAGTTTACATAGTTTGCAATATATTCATACAATTTTGCCTATCAATTGGTGACACCTTGGTGAACAATTTTTCTATTCAATATTTATGTTTTAAATGAGGTCTTGAGGCTCATTCACTATTCAGAAGGCAACATTTCCATAGGCGGAGGTCTTTTTCAATCATCTTTTCCTTGGTAAATGATCACAGCAGGACAATTTGGTCAGAGAAATGTGATGTTTTACACTGCATTTGTGAATTTTCAGGGGTTAGCTGACATTTGGTGGGTCAAGAGTAGCCACAATCATGGTAGTTTTGTGTCCACAACTGTTCCAATTTGGGCATACATTTTAGGCGGATTTTCCCCCTGGACCCCCCTGGGGCTTAAGAGGTTAAGTTACATTATTTCTATAATACAGTACTATAGAGCAGTGTTTCTCAACCTTTGGTGTGCCCTTTATAATTTGACAGTGAAGTCACAATTTAAGGACTTTTAAAACCTTTTTAAGATATTTTTTGGGACTTTTTCTGCCTATATTGATAGGTGTACAGTAGGCTGACAGGAAACGGGGAGAGAGATGGGGGGTGACACGCAGCAAAGGTTGTCAAGATCGGGACTCGAACCTGCGACACTGCTAGGGCTGGATTACCAGCCTAGGTGCCTGGACCACTACCCTGTGGCCCAAGCCTTTTAAAACCTTTTTAATACCTCAAGAAAGAAAAGAAAAAAGACAATTACTGCATCAAAAGTTATCAACAAACTATATAAAAACTGGTAAAACATTGGCCAAATCGTAGATTAATATGAGAAAGAAGCAAACATTTTGAAAATAGCCACGTCCAGGTGTACCCTGGGATCTTTTGGCTATGAAAAGTGTGCCCTGGCAGAAAAAAAGATTGGGAAACACGGCTATAGAGTATTTCTATAATACAGCTCCTTGGAACGGTGGTATTATAGGCTAGTGGTGTACGTGTTGACAGAATGCTGCTTTACGCAACAGCATCAGTCACACTGGGAAACCCTGGGGTCACTGTGTCTGCTCAGAGTTGCAACACTGTGTTACTTAGCCTTGTTTCGTTTTCTCAAACGTTTACATTTCAAGGTCTTCCCTTAACTCTGACAGTGTACAAATGGAACCAAATGGACCCTAACTGGTCCATTTGGTTCCATTTGTACACTGTTACAGAGTTGTAAGGGTCAATGTAGACCCACTGTTCTGGACCGCAGTGTTGTAATCTAAAATGTCATTTCGATCAGTGGTTATCAATTATTATTATTTTTCTTTTCATGTCAAGGACCCCCATAATCATATGCATTTGGCCACGGACTCCCACCCCCTCCGAAAAAGGCCTTGTCAGGGACCACCAGAAGAGAAGGTTTATGTTAAAATAAATGTCTAAATATTTATATGTAGGATTAAAAAAGGACACGTTTTAAGCACCATACGTTTTCTTACAAAACAGTCCGACGTGTCAATCGTAAAACAAATGTTAGATTAGTTTGAGGTCAGCTTTAGGCGTTAGGCGATTTTGTGAGCCTAGGGTTAAGGTCAGGTTCAGGAACGCTTTCCTCCATATAGAACCTGAAAGAAATAAAATAAAACTGTCTAAAAATGTGTCTATTCCTAAGACTAAAACTACTTTTTAACAGTGTTAATTTTGTCGACTAAGACTAAGACTAAAAGACTACAAGATTTAGATATTTTGTCGATAAGACTAGACTAGACTAAAACAGTTTCAAAAGACTAAGACTAAGACTGTTATTTGTTTTATTCAAAAGACTAAGACCAAGACTAAATCTAAGTCTAAGACTAATGGCTGCAAAAAAATAACATTGGTATGTAACTGCAATGAAATTAAAGCCAAATACATCTTTTATGTATGGTTTATTTTGACCAAGTGACAGGCTGTAGAAGACAATGACTTGTTCAGAGTTATGTGGTTATATTAGGCTAAAACGTATCCTAAAAGACGAAGACTAAAAGTCTGAGACTAATCCCAAAAGACTAAGACTAAAATGTTTTGATATTTAGTTGACTAAGACTAGACTAGACAAAAACTATTTCAGAAGACTAAGACAGGACTAAGACTAAATGGTGTGTTATTCAAAAGACTAAGACTAAGACTAAATCAAAATTTGCCGAAAGAATTAACACTGCTTGCTAAACAGAATAAAAACTCAAAAGTAATGAATATTTCAAATTTCACGCACGCACACACACACACACACACACACACACACACACACACACACACACACACACACACACACACACACACACACACACACACACACACACACACGCACGCACGCACGCACGCGCGCAGCGCGCAGGCTCGTTGTGCAACACTTCATCATAAGCCGTGTGATTTAGTGCGCGGCGCGAGGCCTGACGTCAGGGCAGTGCACTGATTGTCCAGGCAGAGGTCAGGATCTTAACATCCTCATTCCACACTAAACGGTTCCAGTGTGTGTCCAATCACCCTGCTCACTGTGGTCAACCACGGCTTCTCTTCATCAACCCAGTTACAGCTGAGGACTAGGGCTGTCACAATTATTACATAATCGTCTAATCGTGATTATTTGACATTATCGCAATTATTTTGTCATAATCGTCATGATCGTGAATGTTGAAAAATGTCCGAAATAGTGGAAATAGCAGATCTACAAGCTCACAACGCGTTGTGAGCTTGTAGATCGGCTATTTCCACTATCAAAGTTATTTTTTAAGTAGTAAGTTGTCAAATATGTCAGTAATTTCTTTGTATATTTAGGTTATGTGTCATATCTACCATGTACAACTTCAAAGCCTAAAAGCCAAACAGAAATGTAATTATCAACAACAAAAACACAATTAAATCGTTAATCGCCAATTATTTGAGTGACAATTAATCGTCATGTAAAATGTCATATCGTGACAGCCCTACTGAGGACCCCGTTCTACTAATGTTTTTATAAATCCTTCTAAGGTTTTTTGAAAAAAACGTATGTTTCTATGATTGTCAGTGGTTCTCAAACTTTTTCATGTCAAGGACCCCTAGAAGTATGCATTTGACCGTGGACTCCGATCTCAAACTATTTTGTTCCAGGGACCCCCAAGAAGCAAAGATTTGAGTTACACATGTTCGCTTAAAAAAAATAAAAAATGCACACATTTTCATGATCTACAAGCTCATAGAGCGGCACTCAGAGGCTTGTACTGTGTAGAGCACTCTTTCCCACACAGGGGGTCACGACCCATGTTTTTGTCACGGACACATTGTTGTGGATCGCGAGTAGATATTCCTGTTTTCTTTTCCCTGTTTCCTAAATTCAACAAAATATATATATAACATATAAATATGATTTAATAAAGGTTAAACAAGGGTGCCTGGTGGCCTTGCGGTCCAGGTGTATACAACAGAGGCTCTAACGCTTGACAGTGCGTCGCGAGTTTGAGTCCCGTTCCCAGCGACCTTTGCTGCGTGTCTCGCCCTGTGTCGCTCTCTCCCTCTTTACTGTCCATCTTCACTTGATCTATGGATCTAATGGCAGAAAAGCCAAAATCAAATCTTAAAAAAAGGTTAAACAAAAAACACCACAACTTTTCATCTATTAAAAACTAATTCCAACATAAGAATCGTATTTCATAAATAAAATGTAAGTAATTTCTATGAATAAATAAAAAATTATAAACGTATTGAAAATAGAAGGTCTAAATTAAGCTCACGACTCGGTGCGAAGCGACGCGGTCGTGAGCTTGCAGGGCTTTAGTGGTCAAAGTGGATTTTTAAAAGCACTGGCCTTCAAGGTCAAGAGTTTATTGTGTCATGAGTTGTCATGACAACGCAGTTGTTTCCGTGCTTCCTTATTCCATGGTATCAAGTCGTACTTGTCATCGCTTTCTGATGATTCTATCATTTCGTCATTATTCAGTCATGTTTGTTCTTCCACTGAATTAAAAGTCATTCTGGGTGCGACGCGAGGCGTTGTGAGCATGTATATCGGCTATTTTCACAATTAATGCTTCTAATATTTGACAATTTGGCCAATGTTTAAATTGTCATTCTAGAGGTACAGTATTAAAAGTCCTTAAATTGTCACTTTAGAAATGTGCAGATCGTACAATACACTTACACTTTATGTTGGTTTGTTTAATGTTGAGTGAGGAAAACAATGTTGCACATTAAGTTAATCATCTGGGGACCCCCCCCAAAATAATTTGGGGACCCCCAGGGGGTCCCGACCCACAGGTAGACAACTCACTGAGATGTCAGCAGGTTTTTGAGTGGTGCTCCTGGAAGGAGCCATAAGCTCCAACATTTGTCTCTGTCCGGCTCCTCCCGCCCACCACTCCCTAGCTGACAGGTACCGTCCCAGGCAGTAGGAGTAGTAGGCCCTACGAGCACTGACAAATATATCACCCTCCCTTCCTTCCCAGCTTCCCTCCCCTGAACGTGGGCCAGGGGCCAGTTATGTTCGTATAGACCAGGGGTCGGCAACCCAAAATGTTGAAAGAGCCATATTGGACCAAAAAAAACCAAAACAAATCTGTCTGGAGCCGCAAAAAATTATAAAAGCCTTATATATCGTTGTTGTCGGGTGGAAACCTTGTATGTCCAAAACTTCGTTTTGTATTTATCATAAAATTAACTAAACTAGCGGTGCGAGGTGTTGTGTGCTTGTAGATCTGCTGTTTTCACTACTTTTGAGCGTCAGTCTTGTATGATGAAGCAGGGCTTCACTTTGTGAAAAAAAAAACTTGGAGATACAGGGTTTCTGCCCGACAGTGACGATAAAAAAAATCGTTAAAACATACATTTTTGAATAAGCTCCAGGGAGCCACTAGGGTGGCACTAAAGAGCCGCATGCGGCTCTAGAGCCACGGGTTGCTGACCCCCGGTATAGACCAGGGGTGGGCGGCATTTATTTCCAGAGGGCCATACTGACTTCGATAGAATGAGTGAAGGGCCACACATTGTACAATTGAATTGAAACTTGAAACACATTGTGCTGAATTATGTTAAAACTGTACGAATTTGGTAGACATGCCAGACTACTTTACAATAAGTTAGGCACTGTATCTTATCTGATACTGTATGGAACACTCCATAGGTAAGTGATAAAACACATTGCATTATGTTATACACATGGACTGTTTCATTATGATATAAACGTAACATTTTGAGTACATACGGATGGAGAAATGCAGGTATAGTACTCAAATGGTAAATATATATTATGGTACTATTAATTGGTAATTTAAAATTTCTCAAAACCATTAACGTACGGCAGCATGTACATCTTTGAAAAGGTCATTTAGTTTCTCTTTGAGGACTTGGCGGGCTGGATTGAGATTGAGATTTTCAGAGATGTATGTTACAGTAGATAGAAGCTTTTGAAAGCTGTTAGACTCAACACATCTGTGGAGAGGGACCGGGGGGACCGACGGCTCTTCAAGGACCATTAGAGACTGATCCTCAACAAGCGCAATCATTTAATGTTACAACTGTCCATCTGTCCATCTGTCTCTTGTCTGTCTGTCTCCAATCACTTCAGTCAGTGCAGTGTTGCTAAAACAACAATCATTACGCAATAATGTGGAACTAATATTTAGGTGGAACTTTTTCGCGTTAGGGTTAGCGTGTGTCTAAGGACGACGTTGTGCGTTTGTGTGTGTGTGTGCGCGTGAGAGAGCGAAAGAGAGAGCAAAGACACATGTACGTGGGTGTGTGTGTGTGTGTGTGTGTGTGCATTTTGATGTATTTCCCATCAGTAGAGGTCTGGTCATCAGAAGAAACCCAGCCTTTTCCCAGAATCCTTTTAGTGACTCACAAGTAATAAAAAGTACGACTCAGCAATCTTCATTGGCCAAAAAACAGAATTCAAAGAAGCAACAAAAAACAAAAAAAAAGCGTGCTTAATACTGAGTAAGCTGCAGTTTTCCTCCTGAGTCAGCAAGGTATTTGACATGACACTGTATCACACTTCTACAACCACTTTGTTTCAAAACAATGGGTTTCGGGAGGCATTCTTTTATGGGCTCTGTGTAAATTTCCAATAAAACAAAAATGTTTTAGTTGTGGTACAATGGACCACAATGGAAACATTTTGTGGTATCCTTTTAGCAGAGCTTTTTTTTTTTTTTTACCATACCGCCATCCTGCTATGGAACATGTTAATGTTTGTAAAGTATTAAATCAATCAATCAAGCAATCAATCAATCAATCAATCAATCAAGCATACTGTCTTACAGTGTTCATTTTGTCGACTAAAACTGACGAAAAATGTTTGTCGGCTGCCTTTTTCCACTGACTAACTAAATAACAACGAAGCTATGATGACTAAAACTACTGTGAACTTATAGATCGGCTATTGGTTGTCCCACACAAGGCACCACAGTCTTGTAAATCACATTTTGGGTTGAGCACACTTTTTCAATAGCTAAAGTATAAAATAATGAAAGCTCCTCCACTTTGGGCCCTAGTAACTCAGTCCCACTTGTCCCCCTCTTGTGACGCCCCTGATCATGAGTATTAGGCTGGGGTCAGATAATCATCAGATTAGTCCAGTATGAAATAACGGGGGGAAAAGTTGAGCTGCATGCGTGAGTCAGAGTGGAAGAGATGCTAACTGTTAAGCACATTTGTTTTTAAAAGGAATCACTTTTTTTGTTGAATACCAGTGGTGTAAAGTAACTAAGTACATTTACACATCTACAAGCTCACAACACGATACGTTGTGAGCTTGTAGGTCTGATGACTAAAACTACTGTGAACTTATAGATCGGCCATTGGTTGTCCCACACAAGGCACCACAGTCTCGTAAATCACGCTTTGGGGTGAGCACACTACGGCAGCTAATTGTGTGGGACAACCTAGACATGGATGCGCGTGTAACGACAACTGATAATTGATTCGTGAAAAGAAAATAAATACTTGTGTCTGCTTATCCGTCGCTGCCTTAGCTTTCTCTCTTGCTTTCTTTTCCTCTTGAGTTATATCTTTGCATTGCGGTCGAGCAATCTTTTGCTACTTTTGTACGTGTAGGCCAGGGTTCCCCTATTAGTTTTCCCCAAGGGCCGAATGTCTATGTCTATGTCTAAGGTACCAAGCCGAGGGCCACAACATTGCAGGGGGCGACAGTGGTGTTCCCACTACTCCAGCGACAGTTCAGATATCGTCGTTGTCGGGTGAAAATCTTGTATGTCCAAAACCATTTGTTTTGCATTTATCATTTTAAAAATTATTTAAACTAGTGAAAACAGACAATCTACAAGCACACAACGCCTCGCACCGCGAGGCGTTGTGTGCTTGTAGATCTGCTGTTTTCACTACTTTTGTGCAACGGCCTTGTATGATTTGCGAAAGAACGTACATATTTGGAGATACAAGATTTCGACCTGACAGTGACGATATACTAGTGTTGTTGCTGCTCTTATACCACCATTATTACTGGGGTTGGTGGGGGCCAGACGGTAGCCCCCGCGGGCCGCCTATTGGGGAACACTGGTGTAGGCTATTCATTTACGGGGAGGGAAAACAACAACATACACATTTGGAATATTATGGGTGACATAAGGTTTACAACCCTTGACTGTGACCAACGTCACTGTGGGTCAGATGGAGAGAAGGAGGTGAGGAGGACACCTAATTGGTGTCAGAGGTTCATATCCGAGCCCCACCCACTGAACGGTGTGTGTGTGTGTGTGTGTGTGTGTGTGTGTGTGTGTGTGTGTGTGTGTGTGTGTGTGTGTGTGTGTGTGTGTGTGTGTGTGTGTGTGTGTGTGTGTGTGTGTGTGTGTGTGTGTGTGTGTGTGTGTGTGTGTGTGTGTGTGTGCGCGTGCGTGTGCGTGTGCATGTGCGCTTTGTGTGTGTTAGACAGCATGTGGTTCACATCTGGTTCCGCCCAGTCCCTCAATACTGACTTCATACTGACCTCTTTCTTTCTTTCTTTCTTTTAGACCTTTTTCCTCCAGCCATCTCTCCTTCCCTCTGTATCTCTCTATCATTACGACACCTTGGCCTGACCCTTATCCCACTGTGTGTGTGTGTGTGTGTGTGTGTGTGTGTGTGTGTGTGTGTGTGTGTGTGTGTGTGTGTGTGTGTGTGTGTGTGTGTGTGTGTGTGTGTGTGTGTGTGTGTGTGTGCGCTCGCGTCTGATGTGTTGAACATGTGACCATGATATCATGACCACATCTTTTCCTGCGGAGATTCCATGTCCATAGGGTCATCCTGCAGCTCTCTCTCTCTCTCTCTCTCTCTCTCTCTCTCTCTCTCTCTCCGAATTATTGAGCAGAAAAGGGAAATAAGGGAGCTAACAGACAGTGTGTGTGTGCGTGCGTGGATGTTTGTGTGTGCGTGTGCGTGTTTTAGAAGTCTCCACTGGTCCACCTGAACCAATAAACTTCGTACAGTATCTGGGTCCATGTTCATCCATGTTTTCCAGGTTCGGCTCCATATATTATACAGTGTATTCTTTCACATAATGTTTCTATGTCAGTGGTGCTCAAACTTTTTCATGTGAAGGATCCCCAAAATGATAGATCTACAACAGGGTTTCCCAATAGGCGGCCTGCGAGCCATTTGCGGCCCGCAGGGGGCTACTCTCTGGCCCCCACCAACCCCAGTAATAATGGTGGTATAAGAGCAGCAACAACACTAGTATATCGTCGTTGTCGGGTGGAAACCTCGTATCTCCAACTTTGTACGTTCTTTCGCAAATCATACAAGGCCGTCGCACAAAAGTAGTGAAAACAGCAGATCTACAAGCACACAACGCCTCGCACCGCGAGACGTTGTGTGCTTGTAGATCGTCTGTTTTCAGTAGTTTAAATCATTTTTAAAATGATAAATTCAAAACGAACAGTTTTGGACATACAAGATTTTCACCCGACAACGACGAAAACTGTCGCTGGAGAAGTGGGAAGCTGTGAGCTTTATATCTGCTGTTTTTCAATGGCTAAAGTATAAAATAATGAAAGCTCCTCCACTTTGGGCCCTAGTAACTCAGTCCCACTTGTCCCCCCCCTCTTGTGACGCCCCTGATCATGAGTATTAGGCCTGGGTCAGATAATCATCAGATTAGTCCAGTATGAAATAACGGGGGGGAAAAGTTGAGCTGCATGCCTTGAGTCAGAGTGGAAGAGATTCTAACTGTTAAGCACATTTGTTTTTAAAAGGAATCACTTTTTTTTGTTGAATACCAGTGGTGTAAAGTAACTAAGTACATTTACACATCTACAAGCTCACAACACGATACGTTGTGAGCTTGTAGGTCTGCTATTTTCTAACATTTTTGTACTTTTACTTTTGATACTTTAAAGGACCAGGTCTTATTTTATTGTTGTTTGGGACACGATCAACACAATCCTGAGTTATTTTTTGTGTTCAATCTGTGTTTTGAGATATTTCAGTATTTCAGCATGAATGATGATGCATTTTACATCATATGAGTCATCATGCTGCATTATATGATGCAAAATGCAACATCATTCATGCTGAAATACTAAAATATCTCAAAACACAGATTGAACACAAAAAATAACTCAGGATTGTGTTGATTGTGTCCCAAACAACAATACAATAAGATCTGGTTGTCCCAGAGGTGAACTGACCCTTTAAGTACCATTTGATTCCAACACTTTCACACTTTTACCCAAGTACATTTTGAATTCCGGACTTTTACTGGTAACAGAGTATTTCTGCGTTACAGTATTAACATGTGAGTACTTTTTCCACCACTGGTGAATACTTTATTAGTCGGACAATATAAACATTGTGGAGTACAGTAAAACATTTAGGATAAAGTATAAACAGAGAAAATCCTGCATCTTTGTAAAGCGTATGGGATAAAAGCTCTATATAAATGCACCATTTACCATTTATGGTCCTATGAATTCAATTAATGAACAAAGCATAGGATGTCATTAAAGGGATGTTTCACATTTTCGACTAGGTTTTGGTGTAATTTGTATTAGTCTGCTACTGACTAATACAAACATCGTAGCCTAGGCTTTAATAAATCCATTTATTAAATTCCATTGATTTCTTTAATTAAATTCCAGTGATTCCATTTCATTGTCACTTGTTATCTAGGAGAGAGAGGATCACTTCATGGTAGGCCTCTCAGTAGCTGCTAGGTTCCATTAAGGAGCAGCCTGTCACACTGTCATCCACGGCTAGAATGGAATTTTTAAATAGCGATTATAATTATTGGGTTTTGTCAGGGACATGTAATAATGCCCTGTCTCGGATCCCAGGGCGCTCTCTCTCTCTCTCTCTCGTCTCAGGCAAGCGCCATTTCGGTTCTGTAAGAGTGTGTGTTTTGTGTTGGTCTGAGTATACGATACGTGCTTTTACTTATAGTTGTTCAAGCTACATTAACCACTTAAACACAACATCCATATTGATGCTAAGGAAACAGAACAGATGCTAGCATAGAGCCCTGAGGGACTCCGATCAAAGTGACGAAGCCCCGCCCCCTCAGCGCCCCCAGATTGGAACCTTAGGGCAGTGTAATGGTTCTCAACCTTTTCAGGCCAAGACCCCAAAAATAATCATATTTCTTTTACCTGGCGAAGTTGAGGCACTACATTGTGTGTGACATGGTTCTATTGTAAAAATAGCCGATTTACATGCTCACAACGCGAGCTGTTGCGAGCATGTAGAGCGGCTATTTTCACAATTCCTGCCTCTAATATTTTACGATTTGACCATTGTTTAATTTGTCATTTCAGAGTTATTAAAAAGTCCTTGAATTGTCACTTTAGAAATGTGCAGATACCCTCCATACACTTAAAACGTTATGTTGGTTCGTTTACTGTGGAGTGAGTAAACGGCATTGCACATTAAGTTAATCATCTGGGAACCACACCGAAATAATTTGAGGACCCCTCTGAGAGTCCCGACCCACAGGGTGAGAACCACTGCCTTAGGAGGTGTGTGTGTGTGTGGGGAGGGGGATCTCATCCTCTGTCTCGTATATAGTGTCTCCATCTCCCCTGTTTCCCTGACTACTATCATTCCTCTCTGGGCTCCTATTCAACTTCCTCCCGTATAAATATTTGAACGGCCCCATTAGGAGCTGAGGTAATCGCACCATCTTCACACACACACACACACACACACACACACACACACACACACACACACACACACACACACATGCACGTGTGCGCACGGAGCGCCGCTTCCATTGGCTAGCAGCTAATAGTCTTGTCTGAGCGTTGTGGGAGCCCTGAAGCGAACAGCCTCTAATTAAGAGTGAAACAGGTTTAACGAGTTTAGACTCATCATTAAAGGGAGAAGAACCTGATTAATTAACGTGCGTGCGGGAGACTCGTTCGTTAACGAGCCGGAAGATTAATTAAAACGCCGGACGACGGAAGTGTAACTTTAAATGGGAAGAGAAGGGAAAAGAAAGAAAAGGACAGAAAAAAAAAACGGCGGAGAGGAATGAGTTCTGTATGACGAGGGAGAGAGAGAGAGAGAGAGAGAGAGAGAGAGAGAGGGAGAGAGGGAGAGAGAGAGAGAGAGGGTGGAAAGAAAGAGACCCACCGTGGGAGATGAACGAAGGGTGAACGGAAAGGAAGAGGAAGAGAGAGACACATAAAGAGAGAGAGAGAGAGAATGGAGAGAACGTTTGCATTGAACAAAAAAGTCTTCATCTCTGCAAAACAAAGCAAAGGCTGTTGACTTAAAACAAAGAACCCAGAAGCAAGGTCTCTCTCTCTCTCTCCCTCTCTCTCTCTCTCTCTCTCTCTCCCTCTCTCTCTCTCGTGCGCGCGCAGGTTCTTATGTGTCGGGTCTTTGTGTGGTAAAAAGCGGAGGCTGCGAGTCGTGTGATCTGCTCCCATCTCTGCGAGGACAGCAGCAGGGTGTGACAGACGCGCACGCACACACACGCGCACGGACACACACGCGCACGCACGCACACACTAATACACCACCTCTGTGATGTAGAGTAGCGCTGACTGCGTCTGGACATGTTCAAGAGAGTGCTGTGCGTGTGTGCGTGCACACGGATGCAGGTGCGGCTGACAGCACCTCCATGTGTTCCAGTGTGTCACCGTCCCTGCCTGTGTGACAGTGACCTCGCATCACCCAAAGGAATCGCTGAACCTTCACGCCCAACCTTTTTCAGCTTTCCGCGTTTGCTCAACGCGCCGGTGTGAGCTTGTACTGTAGATCGGCTACGACTAGGGCTAATTAATTGTCACTCAAATAATTGGGAGTTGGCTGTGTGTCGTTTACGATAGTCAGTCACTCATATTTGATTCAGTCCGTTTCTGGGGGAAATTGTATTAATTTCGCTTTCTCTCCGTCATACCTCACGTCCAGATTTTGAGTCTGAGGTGAGCGGGCACGTTCCTGTGAAATTCTCACGCGCGTATTGCTCGTTTAGGGCGAGGTCGTCTCATCTGTCTTGTCCATATATGGATTCTGTTAGCGTGGTTCTCCTAACAGGGCATCATCTGGGATACAATCCCTTTTATGCCCATATATGGAGATCTCTAACAGAATCCCTTTTATGCCAATATATGTCAGTATCTGACCTCACTGTGATGTCACCTGTTTATGCCCATATATAGTGATACCTGCTCTGAGTATTTGACATCACTGTGATGTCACAGTGATGTCAGGGGAACCACAGTGTCAGGCGTTACCCTTTTGGACAGACGCGGATAAGCTGTGATGTAATAGTAAACAATAAATAATGAGGTATGGAGACTTTTGGAGAGCCTTTTTCGCTATTTGCTGTGCAAGAAGAGGTTCAATTGTTTGCAATAACATGTTAAAACATGCGCGGCGGCTCTCAGCTCGTGTCAGACATAAGAAGTATTCCATAACTTCAGCTGTCTGAAAATAGCCGGTCTGCAAGCATTTTTTTTTCCATATTAGTAAATTAATAAAACATGATTGTATAATTTGATGCGTGTGTGCTGGTGACATCCTCTCTTCACCTTCTCTCTCTCCTCTCTTCCAATCTCATCCTGCCATCTTTTTCCTCTCCTCTCCTGTCGTCGCCTTATTTGCATGAGAGCGTCTGTGTGTGTGTGCGCGTGTGTGTTTGTGTGTGTGTATGTGCTTGACACTATGTAGGTGGGTGGTTGAATGATGACCGTCCCTATCACCCGTTACTCAGTCACAGCACAAACGTACGCACGCACGCACACACGCACACACACACACACACACACACACACACGCCAATGCTATCCACCCACAGCCAGAGCTAATCTCTGTTCCTACTCTTCCACGGAGCAGCAGGTAGGTGGGAGGCGTGTGTGTGTGTGTGTGTGTGTGTGTGTGTGTGTGTGTGTGTGTGTGTGTGTGTGTGTGTGTGTGTGTGTGTGTGTGTGTGTGTGTGTGTGTGTGTGTGTGTGTGTGTGTGTGTGTGTGTGTGTGTGTGTGTGTGTGTGTGTGTGTGTGTGATGACTACATTCTCAGCCAGTCAGCTCCCCAGATGGCTGGAGCGGCGAAGCTACACAATAACATCCTCAGTGTTACCAGTTTCTGATTAACTTACACTGACAGCTTACACTGAGACAAAAAGCTTACCAAAAAAAAACACATCACTTTTGTCGAGCGTCGCCTTAAACAAAAAGGACAGTGAACGTGTTACAAACGCGTGTCTGCGTTGCGTTTTGTTTTCAATGAGTTCAAACATGAATTCTCTCCTCCCATCATTGGGAAAAGAAAAACACTTTTTAGGATTCAAAATAAATACATAAATGCTCCACGGCAGGTTTTCGAGCTTGCGGATATGCTACTGTTGATGCTTTTGTGTGACGCCGGCTGTGGTATGATCGATTAGGGAGTTAATGTATCAGAAATACATAATCATAATCGTTTCCAAGTTGAAAAATGTTCACATATTTTTAGGGATGGTCCGATCAGGTTTTTTGGAACCGATCACCGAGCACCGATCACAAAAGTTTGATCACCCGATACTGATCAATCACCGATCCGATCAAGTTATTATTTATATATTATTTATATTTTCTAAATGTTAATGTTTTAACTTTAATTAATTAATTCACTCATGAATTCATTTATATATTTGCCTTATAGTTATTTACCAGCATTACTATGTATTTATTATCATAGCAGTAACTAATTATTCCTTCAGCACTGTGGAAATCAATACCCCAAAATGGCCTCAAGTGGGCATACTGAACGGCTGGTTGATCGGATGCACCGATCGGATCGGATCGGTGAATTTACCTTTTGATCTAAACCGCCGATTATCGCCGATCACGCTTTGATCGGCCCGATCCGATCCATTGCCGATTGATCGGTAACATCTCTACATATTTTCGAACATTCTTAAAAATAGTGGAAATAGCAGATCTACAAGCTCACAACACTTCGCATGCTATTTCGCGACGCTATTTTGCGACCCTCAAGTCGATATGTAATTGGGTGTGGTCTGGTCACGACGGCCTGTCACAATTATTACATAATCGTCTAACCGCAATTATTCAGGTTAATCGCAGTAATTCTCTTTTGCATAATGGTCATAGTCATGTGTTGAAAAATGTTCCTATTTAACTTTTGCAAAAATAGGCCTGTGGAAATAGCTCAAAATGTGTCACATTGTGATTTTTAGACCATTTACACTATTCATGTTGTTGCTTTTTTAAGTTATTAAATCATGAAATTATGTTAGGCTATTTTTCATCTCTACCCTGTGCAACTTTTGTTTAGGAAGCCTAAAAGCCAAAAAGATCATATCATCATATAGTTTTAACATTTTTTTGGCTATTCCAAAATGGCATTGCAAAGCACTTTGAGTTTGTAGATCGGCTATTTTGAAACATTTTGAAAAATCCTGAATGTTTTTAATTGTACAGATCTTCTCCAATAGAGGGCCCTGGCACAAAATGTATGTTTTCAGATGGGCGGTGGTGGCAGTGGTTAAAATAAATAACAGCACTACTTTATATGCCAACAGAAACTTTGCTGTGACATAAAAACACTGCTATGTAAGAAGTGTCTGAACACTCAGCACAATTCCTGCATGGAGTGTGTTTTTAAACAGGCAGTGTGTGGGACGTCTATTTTTAGCATCAGTCTCTCCCGGGGCAGACAGGAGCGAACCTGACACAGATACGGGACGGCGAAGCGACTTCTAATCAATATCACAGCTATTTCAAACTTTTGCCTCGATTACGATGAATGCTGTTTAACTATTTGTACACAACAAAGTATTATACTGGCAGTGGTTTAAAGTAACTAAGTACTTTTAACACCTTCTAAGCCTGGCCGTACTCCCTCGGACTTCCTACTGGGTCCCATCAGCCACACGTCTATTCCCGGACTTTTGATATAAATTATAATAAAAAAAAAAAAAAACATCGGAAATTCTTCTCTGTGTCTTTTTGGAGCTATCTGAAACGGTTAATATGCTCTGACAGTCATTTTCTGGTGCTGGGTGTGATACTCCTAATATCCAGCAGGCCACGCCGTTGACTCACATTCTGAATGGATGGCTGGCCAGGAGGAGCCTCATCCTCTCCCCAGTGTTGAAACTGAACAAGAAGCTCAAACAAGATGGCTGGTCTTTGTCTCTGTTCGTGGATCGCGGTTTCAATCACGTTCGGGCGCCGCTTCTCTATCGCTCCTTTCCCTGCTTCGCCGCACGTAAACGAATGGAATTGATCTCCCCTCCGCCTCGCCAAAGTAAGATCGCCGACCTCTGCAGGATGAATATGTACGCTGTGTCGAGCACTCCATTACGTGTTGTTATCATGTGGGCTTTGTTTTTTTAAAACATGTTTGTAAATAAATGGCTTATTTCTTCGGCGCTACCTCTGTTCAGAGGGTTCTGCCGCGGCTTGCAACGTGTTAAGTACTGTACTTAAGTTTTTAGGTAGTTGTACTTTACTTGAGTGTGTGTGTGTGTGTGTGTGTGTGTGTGTGTGTGTGTGTGTGTGTGTGTGCTGTGTGCGCGCGCGCGCGTGCGTGCGTGCATGCGCGTGTGCAAGAGCTGCTCCATTGTATTCTCTTCTACAAATCTCTACTTTCCCATCCGAAATCTATGCAGAAATATGGATTGGCGCACGCACACACACATGCATGCACACACGCACACGCGCGCACACACACTTCACACACCTCGTCAATTCTTTCAGAGATCTATATACTCTTTAACAGTAAACGTGCGTGTGCGTGCATGTGTGTGTGTATGTGTACGTGCATGCATGCACGTACACACCCTAGATGACAGTGCATGCTGGAAATGTACTGTCAATTCTTCTCCATGGAAACCAGACTACTGTTTACTGTCAATAGAGT
Source organism: Nannobrachium achirus (assembly GCF_963921795.1). Lineage (NCBI taxonomy): Eukaryota > Metazoa > Chordata > Actinopteri > Myctophiformes > Myctophidae > Nannobrachium > Nannobrachium achirus. The sequence continues at coordinate 21,926,498 of NC_137823.1, read as the reverse complement.
GACAGGACTGGAATCGCCTGTTTGGAACTGGACTGGTTCTTTCTTCAATAGCATTTAGATACAATAACAAGAGACAGACCAGGAGAGTCACCAGGACTGTGGTGCCAAATAGCAACACCCTGGACACAGAGTGGACATAGAGTGGACATAGGAAAGGTGAAACTAGATACCGTTACAATGCAATTAATATAGAAACATGTTGAACCACCATGGTAAGTCAAGTAGTGAAAATGGCTGATCTAAAAAGCTCACAATGCGTTGCGATGCGACACTTTGTGAGCATGTAGATCTGTTATTCCCGGCAAACGCTTCAGACACGCAGAACGTTCATGCATTTTTGCCAGGTGTTCATGAATTTTGGCCAAATGTTTAGTATCCATTTTCGCAGATATTTCGCCGAATTTCCCCCCTATGACATGCCCTGAATCGGGATGCTATAGGATTCATTATGCTAAAGAATAAAGTGATGCAAAGCTTGCAAATCAAACATAGATGGTCAAAGAGGTGGGAAAAAGGGATGAAAAGAAGATTAAACTAAAGTGAAGGGGTCAGACGAGACGATATCACGATAAGAGGTTGCGAATAGGCCGTGTGAGTGTGAGCAAAAATAGCAGATCTACAAGCTCACAACGTGATGCCCAGTGGCCATCAATGTGTCCGTACACGGACAAATATGATATATCTGAGCCAGTCACAAGGAACCCCATAACTCTGAGAGCGTACAAATGGAACCAAATGGACCCGTACAGACCGTAATTTGAGGCTATAGCTCATTATGTGTTTCTGGTAATATTGTTGTCTGATCATTTGTATGCACGTGGCAAAAATTGAATTTTGACTAAAATGTCCCTTTAAAGGGGAAACGCAGAGGAGGTAAGGAAGTACGCAGCACATACAGTAATCTCGTTAAGATAACCCCCCCTCCCCTCCCCCTGAGCTTTCCTCACCGTGTCCCAATTTAACGAATTACTACTAGTTGGCGCCTAATTGGTTCCCGGGCCGATTGTGACCGTAATGATGATGATGATGATGATGATGATCATCATCATCTCGCCGTGGTTGCAGCGGCTGCGTTTCCCTGACTGTTGTTGAGGAGAGGAGCTCGGTGTTACACCGTAGACCATGATGCAACAGGGTGAAAACCTGGCTCCCAGGGAGTCTCTAGCCTCTAGCTTCCTGACAGCAGAGAGAGAGAGAGAGAGAGAGAGAGAGAGAGAGAGAGAGAGAGAGAGAGAGAGAGAGAGAGAGAGAGAGAGAGAGAGAGAGAGAGAGAGAGAGAGAGAGAGAGAGAGAGCCAGCTCAGCATTCTGGGTAGAAACCTGTCTCTGAGTTTTCTCTCTGTGCATTATTCAACCATTTCTGCTTTTTTTTTCTTTCTTTCTTTCTTTCTTTCTTTCTTCTGTGGTATATAGTAGAGCAGTGGTTCTCAAGCTTTTCAGGCCGCATCCCCCAAAATAACCACATTTTAACTGGGGACACCCCCTCCCTGACGAGCACTAAGAATTGAGGAATTACATTTTGTCTAACACGGTTCTATTGTGAGAATAGCTGATCTACATGGTCACAACGCCTCGCAACACAAGGCTATTTTCACAATTCACAATTTCTGCCTCTAATATAGCGTGACATGATCATCATACCCAGAAGTTATGCGGGAACGCCTACTGAGTGTAAAAAAAACTACTTTCTGGCCTTGACAGCCCATACATCCAAACAGAAAAGTCCTATCTGATTGCATTAAACGACGTTAAACTCACTGCGCCACTCGATTTGCCCTTCACTTTATGCATGTGACAATTTGGCCAATATTTGTCATTTCATAGGTATTAAAAAGTCCTTAAATTGTCACTTTAGAAATGTGCTACAGCTTACACTTTATGTTGGTTTGAGTGAGAAAACAGCATTGCACATTAAGATAATCATCTGGGGCCCCCCCCCCCAAAATCATTGGGGGACCCGCCTGGGGGTCCCGACCCAAGATTGAGAACCACTGAGGTAGAGCAGTGTTGGTTCTCAAACATTGTCATGTAAAGGACGCCCCAAATTGACACACATGTTTTTTCTGGCCATGAACCAATGCCTCTTTACTCCAAAACGAGGGATCCACCATCAGATGTGGGCCCATATCCCAACATGATTAAACAGCTTGAATGTATTATTTTTATTTAAACATTTTCCAACTCGTTGACCCTTTTGAAAGCTTCCCCAGAAAACACTGTGACATAATCTGCAGCCTTCATCATCACAAAAGGCCTTTTCAGATTCACATTCAAACGTAATTATTGTAAAATAAAATATCAGCTAAATCCGATATATCAAGGGTCTTCAACAGGGGGTCCGGGACCCCTAGGGGGTCCTCAGAGTTACTATTGGGGATCCTCCAAATCTTTGTGTGATAGAAATGTTTTTCCCCTTTTTTATATTATCTTTTTTATATTAACCATTTGAACCCTAGGGGTCCTTATTCTGGGAACTCAAAAATAGCAGATCTACAAGCTCACAACGCCTCGCCTTGTGAGCTCGCCTTGTGAGCTTGTAGATCAGCTATTTTTGACAGAGCTTTGGTGTAGAGGGGGGAAACGCTGACTAATTACAGAGTGAAAGGTCAAGTTTATTAAGTATTGGCGGTTCAGGTGTTTAAATATCTGAAAGGTTTTTAGAGGTCCCTGCTTCATCTCTCTCTCAACTACGGGGTCCTTGGCCTGAAAACCTTGAAGACCCCTGCAATATATTATTTTAATATCGGTTCGATACCGATATTGCATGTTAAGGCCAACATCGGCCGATAGGACAGGATGACCAATTCTCTCATTTGCAAATCCCGCCCCATTCTGCCCTGTTACTATGGTGGTACAATTGACCCTGGGCAGATTGTTTTTATAGTGGCAGTGAATGGGGGGAGAGGGTATTTTCATTGCCTCATTATTGCAATTTAAAGTACCAAAGGAAAAACATCTAGGTGATATTAATAAAAAGGGAAGACAAAGGTACAGTAGTTACATTGCAAAACAGGGGGTTTCCCCCGAAAATATATGTTTTAATTAGTTTAATCCCAGTGGGACAAAATCATCATGACAGATTGTTTTTACATTGGAAATGAATGGGGAAAAATATTTTTCATAGCCTCATTACAGCTATATAAAGTACCAAAAAAAACAGTACAGTAGTTACATAGCAAAACAGTAGTTTTCCCCCGAAAATATATGTTTTAATTAGTTTAATCCTCTGGATCAGACCGGAGATAAATAGAAAGAGAAAGCACAGTGCATCTTGGGTAGGAAGATGACAGACAGATTATAGCTCTACTCACATAATAGGCTGGCTTTCGTAATTCTGCCCATTTAAAATATATGTACCCAATCGTAACTCTTAGTTACATTGATAAGGTCCATGTGAACTAGTCTGTTGAAGCTTATTCATTATAATGAGCGAAATCGCTATCACCTCGCGGGGCCGTACTGCACGAACGCAGTGTCGTGCAGTGCCCACGGTGATGAAAGCCTAAAACAACATTCTCCACTGCACAAACTCCACCCCCGATAGCAAAAAGTGAATGATTTTTTTCTGGTTGGCCAGTCAGGGAGTCTCAGGGACCAATCAGAAGGCTGACAAACGGTGGATTACTTGTCCCTCTCCAATGGGAACTCCTTAGC
>NC_137823.1:21907845-21917845 GCF_963921795.1 Nannobrachium achirus | reverse complement strand
AAAATATTTGAGATCCACCGGTATTGTAATTGTACAGCAGATGTGACGTCTACATGACCAGCTCTGACAGTGTGATAAAACCCGTTCCGGAAACGGTTCCAAAATGTGACGGAACCAACATCACTTTCAGAAGCACTGATGGACAGTATGACCTCTGGTTAAACAGTACCTCTGAAGAAGGGTCAAAGTAACATTTTAACATTTCTAATTTCTAAATTGTATAACTGTTAAGTAGTGTACTATGTAGTTGAAGGTTAAAAACCCCATGCTTGGATAGATTAGATCTGCCAGCCTCAACTGAAGGCTTGAATGAAGTTTCAGAGAAAAGCAACTTTTGTTTGCCAACCCAGGGGTCTTTAAGGACAACCACTGTATCTATTTATATCAGCCCCAATAGCGTAGCGTATAGTGGCTGGTTTTGTTTTGACATTGTGTGTGTGTGTGTGTTTGTGTGCGTCTATGTGTGTGTGTCATCATGGCAAAATGTGGTCCCGGAGACACCTACAGTGCCGTAGCGGAAACGACCACAGAAACGGTTTTCAGTTGCCTTGCCAGGTGTTGACTCCTTTGTCAACGTGATGGCGTCACAGCCATGCCAGAGGCAGTCAGTCACCAGACCTCACCGCTGGGTGCATGGTTAAAGGAGGACTTCACCGCTTTTCAACCTATCTTCATAGAATTGGTCCTCACTCATGGTCTGTGTCTCATATAGGAGATCTCTGGGGAGTTCAGAAAACCGTCCGCCAGTGACATCATCGTTTGGAAGATTTCTTTTTAAACAAGATTAAAAAAAAAACAGATTTTTATTATCGTGAGAACATATGGCTTCCATAATAACACTTAATTCCATGTAACTTTTCAGGAACAGAAAGCCTGCAGTTTCTATTATCTTGGATTCCCCATCGATGATGTCACTTATTTCTGAATTGCCCACAGCCCTCCAATGAGGAAAAGAAAATTGCTATTTTATCATGAACACTAGTGAGGACCAATATGAAGATAGGTTGAAAAGTGGTGAAGACGTCCTTTAACTTACAATTTAGGTATTTACGCAGACACTCTTTATCTAGAGTGACTTACAATAAGCAAGGAAAACACATACCTGTAATGCAGAGAGACAGCGTGCGTTGCCTCAGTAATCTAGGATCTTAGGGACCTATAATGGCATCATTCTAAACAATATACTATCAAAATAATAATCTGGGCTCGGACTGCTGGCCTAGCAGTCTCATGTAGCCTGACGGTTTGAGTCCACGGTCTGTACTGCATGTCTCTTCCCACCATTCTGTCATTTTGGGGGTGAACTATCCTTTTAAACACATTTAGACCTGGTACGCATTATTCTGTATTATTATTGAACCATTATTTTATGCCTTAAATAGTGAAAAATAGCAGATATACTAGCTCATAGCGTGGCACCGAACACGTGACTCGTGGAGAAGAGGGACTGTAGGAATGATTTTTCCCCCTGCTAGGAATGAAAGTGGTTATTTGGGTTCAGCTCAAGGACCAATCTTGTAGAAGTGTGATTGTATGTGGCCTTGCTGGCCATGTTAATGCTTCAACTCAAGGTTTGATTCCATTGTAAGGTTGCACGCTGCAAACCAAAGTGTGTGTTCTGTAGTTTCAGGGCTATAGCAGCAGACCAGTGGAAATAAAATAATAGGATAAAAGAGTAAAGGCTCTTTTCCACCGGCAGCGATAACGATGACGATAACGATTTAAAAAAGTGGGTTTTCAATTGAAGTGGATCGGCAGCATCCACCAAACACCGATAAAGACAACGATAGCCGACAACTACATCGTTAGGATCAACAACGATGTGGTTAAGATCACAGTGATATGGAACTGGATCTCTGACAAACAGCTCGAGGTGCGCTCTGAGCGAGAATTAGCGCCTCTTCACATTGATGTCCGATAACTTTATCGGACATCAATGTGAAGGCATAATTATCGCTGTGATGTTTTATGGCTATCGTCATCGTTATCGCTGCCGGTGGAAAAGGGCCTTAAGAAAAGCAGAAGATCTATAAGCTGAAAACGCGTCGCTTCGTGCCGGGTTTGGATCTTGTGGATCTGCTACTTTTGATGCTTTTGTGTGACCGAGTAGGGCGTTAATGTACAAGAAAAACACAGAAAAGGTTGGAATATGGAGATATTGGACGATATTGGAAGGTTGTTCATCAAAGATGAAAAAACTGTGGTTTTCAAACAGTGGTCCTTATAGGTGTGCCCAGGTGGTCCCCAGCTAAATGATGGAGAGTTGGTAACCAAATGTACCCATATGTACCAAATGTGCGGCTCATCCATCCCTCCAAAACCCGATCAACCCCTACAACCCCACCCATTCACTCAGATTAGCCAACACAGGGATGCTGACTGAACCCTCGCTAAAAACCCCAGGAAAAAAATCCTCTCGTCCTAGACAATTTGCCCTCCTGGCCTGTGGAATAAACTCCCTGTCGCACTTAGAACTACAGACTCACTCCTTAGCTTCAACTAAAAGGATACAGACCACAAGAAAGCTTTTGGGCTTGTTTAAATTGGGGGTCCTTTTTCCCACAATTCATACGATAAGATCTCAATGACGAACCAATAAAGGACCTTGACATGAAAAAGGTGGAAAACTACCGACGCAAAAGGTTTCTCTGCATTTCCTGTATGTTATATCATTACATTACTCATAGCTGAGCAATATTTGACCAGGAGTGTCTGTACTTTTTGGCTCCGATACTGGAGTTGAGCAGAAACTGCGTCCACCAACCAACTGCCAGGTGCTTTGTGTGTGTGTTTGTGTGTGTGAGAGTGCTATTGTTCGGGCTGTGGCGTACGGTACATTTTGGGATTAGTGGCTGAACTCCCAGCAAAGGTGAACTTAGTTTTTCTCTTTCCCTCTCCGCCTACTCACAGAGACTGGCGCTGGAGTTTGGATATTTTTGTTAAGGTTGCGTAAGCAAAAGGTTCTCGGCACCAAATCACCAGCAGCACTCTAACCTTGGCACAGCGAATACTTCCTCCTCCCACACACACACACGCACGCACGTGCGCGCACGTGTGGTGCGCTCGCTCACACACACACGCACACACCTCATCCTGTCTCGGAGAGGCTGTGGCAGCTGCCACCTCCCACGCACATACTCTAGTCAGGGCACACACACACACGCATGCATGCACACACACACACACACACACACACACACACACACACACACACGCACGCAGCACGCACGCACTCAGTTATTCGCTGGCAGGAATATCCGGCATTACAGTATCATCAATTTCCTACCTGTTCTATGTCACTATACAATGAAATATGAGCGGTGGTGGAAAAGGTATCAATACTGCAATTTAGGAATACTCTGTTACAAGTAAGAGTAAGAGTCCAGATTTCAAAATGTACTTTGAGTAAAAGTACAAAAGCATTGGCATCAAAATAGACTTAAAGCATCAAAAAAAATAGTACAAAATGAGCACTCCCAGCTGACAGAGGTGCGTTCTGTGAATCGGCGTGTTAAGCAGTGACAGCTGACTGAGCAGTATTAGGCGGAAAACTAATTTGAGTGATTCCGCACCAGTTCTTTATCGTTTAGACCTTGATGCCACACGGAGACGGCGTCTTGGGTGCCCGAAGACGCACATCTTTGATACCGGCTTCCAGAGTGAATGTAATCTCTGTGTTCATGTCAGTGTGTTGAAATGTAATGTCCATGTATTTGCTAAAGAATCACAGTGTTTACTTATTTATATCCATAATAATAGTATTTTCCCTTAAATAACCTGCTTTATTGACACATGTCTTTGCTGAATAGTTACTATATCGATTTTAAATCATTGAATCGAATCGTATCGTATCTCAATGAATGAACCAATATCGTACATGTATCGTATCGTCAACCATTTATCGTGATGCGTATCGTTGTTCAAATGTTTTGTTACAACCCTAGCGTGACTCATAGCAGACTGATGGACAGACATAAGGCGGACGTTTTCATACTAACTGCGGCCTGGCGCTCGCAATTATTTTCATTACAATCTTTAGTGTGTTGCCAGTTAGATGGGAGCCCACTTGCCGTGTCGCTTATTTTTACATTGGAATATGGAACGTGTTCCAGAGACCACAATAAAGGTCCCCAGGGGCCATGTTTGGGCAGTGGGCCGCCCGTTAATGATATCTAGGCCATTCTGGACTGAAAATTAAATCAAGTTGCGAGCCTATTCTTCCAGCTAAAAGAGTGCCAATTATTTGCTTGGCCATGCTAATTAGCAGTGTTTCTCTATAACCTACAAATACTTTGTTTTTTGGGTGAAGCAAATGGAGAAATTAAATGAATAAAGAACGGTGGAGAACAGAACACATATCGTCGTTGTCGGGTGGAAACCTTGTATGTCCAAAACCGTTCGTGTTGCATTTATCATTTTAAAAATTATTTAAACTAGTGAAAACAGCAGATCTACAAGCACACAACGCCTCGCATCGCGAGGTGTTGTGAACTTGTAGATCGGCTTTTTTCACTACTTTTGTGAGACGGCCTTGCATGGTGAAGCAGGGCTTTGCTTTGCGGAATAACGTACACAGTTGAAACTTGGAGATACGAGGTTTCCACCCGACAACGACGATATGATGTAAACCCTACCGTTTCACACAACACGCAACAACAGGCCACGAGTTTTGGAAAAGCGTACGAGATACGCTTTTCCAAAACGCTGCACTCCAATGAGCTTGTTCGCTGTCAAGCACCCTCTTTACAGTTAAGGCTGTAAATGATGAGGACACACACACACACACACACACACACATAGACACACACTCGCATGCACAGCACAGTGAGATTTCTTTGTCTCAGCATCTTTTCTCAGTCTCCAGGTGAAATGATAGATGGCATTCTAGAGAAGGATTGTGCGGTGTTAAGCCATCTGGTACACGCACACGCACACGCACACGCACACACACACACACACACACACACACACACACACACACACACACACACACACACACACACACACACACACACACACACACACACACACAGAGAGAAATATAGAGGTACCAATATGGGGATCTGCCGTTAAGAGTGCACCCATTGCTATTCCCTTTCTCTCTCTCTCTCTCTCTCTCTCTCTCTCTCTCTCTCTGTCTCTCTCTGTCTGTCTCTTTCTCTCCCTCCCGCTCTCTGTTTGTGTGTGTGTGTGCGTGTGTGTGCCCTCCCCATCCTTCCTCCCATTCTCTGTCTCTTCACCTCCATCTCTCTGCCTCTCTTTCTCTCTCTCCATCACACTCTGTCTGTAGCTCTGCCTTTCTCTATACCTCTCCCTCTCTCTCTCTCTTTCTCTAATATATCTATATCTCCCCCTCCCCCCCTCCCCCCCTCTCTCTGTATTCCCTCTTTCTCTCTCTCTCTCTCTCTCTCTCTCTCTCTCTCTCTCTCTCCCTCCCTCTCTCTCTCTCTCGGCTGTATAAAGTGGTTAATCACTGAATGGAAACCATTAGTAACAGGCTTAAATAATTTACTCGCACTCTGACCAGGACATGGCCCCCGCACAGCTCTGCACACCGAAATACGAACCCCCTCGGCACGTGCACGTGCAGTCGTGCATGCATGTTTTGTGTTGAAGTGTGTGCCCGTGCCAGTCTCTACACACAGGAAAATCCTCAGTATCAATTTAACTCTGAGAGTGGACCAATCCATGTGGTCCCATGTGGTACACTCACTGTGTTGCAAATGCATAGATTAACACTGGGAATGTGCATGATGTGCACAGGTGTGCATGCTTGTGTGTGTGTGTGTGTGTGTGTGTGTGTGTGTGTGTGTGTGTGTGTGTGTGTGTGTGTGTGTGTGTGTGTGTGTGTGTGTGTGTGTGTGTGTGTGTGTGTGTGTGTGTGTGTGTGTGTGTGTGTGTGTGTGTGTGTGTGTGTGTGCGCGCGCGCGTGCGTGTGTGATGGGGGGGATCTTAATATCTGTATGTCTGTATCGTGTTCATGTGCATGTGCATTTACCGTATACCGTATACTACTGCAATGTAGAAATACTCCATTACAAGTAAAAGTCTGGAATTCAAAAAGTACCAAAAGTAAAAATACAAAATGTTTTGAAAATAGCAGATCTACATGCTCAAAACGCATCGCGTCGCCACGTGTTGTGAGCTTGTAGATCTTCTATTTTCAAATGGCCAAGGTATAAAATAGGGCTAAAGTGGATTAATGTATGTTTTATAATATAATCATTTATATCTGCAAAGTAACTAGTAACTTTTTTTTTTTTCAAATAAATGTAGGGGGGTAATAGTACAATATTTGGATCCCAGATGTAGTGGAGTAGAAGTAAAAGTATTGGAGATTGGAAACGCTCAAGTAAAGTACAAAAGTGTACTTAAGTACAGTACTTGAGTACTTGGTTACGTTAAACCACTGGCGAGAGCGTGCGCGTCCGCGTGTGTGTCTTTGTGTGTGCGCAAAGACACACACGCACACGGACGTCTGATATGGAATTCGCACGCACAAAAGATGTGTCCACAAGATACACCGACGTGTAGTAGAACAATGATGTCACTGCCAAGCAGAACCGAGGCAGCGGAGCAACCCGACACTGTTGGCACCAGGCCACCCCTGCCCCCCCCCCCCCCCCCCCCCCCCCCCCCTCCAGGACGTGTTCCATTTCACACGCGACGCCGCCTCGCCTTCGCTCTCTTTCCCTCTTCTTTTTCTCGAGCTTTAGCAGGCCGCTGTAGCCTGTGATTCAGCTACTACAAGGGTCTTCAACAGAGGGGTCCGTAACCTCAGAGTTACCACAGGGGGTTCCTCCATATCTTCCAATCCTTTTTATGTTAACAACTTGAACCCTAGTGTCCATATTATGGGAACTGTAGCCAATGTTTGGCAAAGGGGTTTAGGGGAGGAAAAAAAGACTAAGTACAGAGTAAAAGGTCAAGTTTATTAAGTATCGACGGTTCCAGTGGTTAAATATCTGAAAACACAAATTGACATGAATCCAAAACGCTGATGATTGTGCTGTCAAACGATGAAACTATATGGAATCTATGAAGAGGTTATGGCGGGTCCCTGCTTCATCTCTCTCTCAACTAAGGGGTCCTTGGTCTGAAATCGTTGAAGACCCATGGGCTACTAGATTTAGATGAGCGACAAGCCAGTGGGCCAATCATGTGATGTTGCATTGCTCTGAAGGGTCGGCCCTCTCCACTTAGACCTTAAAGGAGTAGTTCACCCCCAAAATTACTTTTTTCCCTTTTGATTACTCACGCCATGGAGACTTGAGTTCAATAATATTTTGTAGTATTTGTCACATTCATATACAAAAACCTTTTTTCATTTTGGGGGTGAATTCACCCCTTCAAATCTCCTAAAACGGGGTCAAAAATAATCCAGTAAAAATAAATGTCCCACAGTCCCACAAAAGGTCCCACAGGCCCACTTGTATTGTCGGCCCACCGTTATGCCAGATGCCCAGTCCACCCCGGGATTGTTGACCGCACCTCGGCGCTCCAAAATAGAACTGAACTCTAAAAGGTTTTGACGCGTCCACTTTGTGACTCCTTTCACCCAATAGCCACACCACTCCACCCACAAGGCACTTCCAATATAGATGGGTGCTTTTCATGACGCCACCATATATGACGCTATCAGTGTGTCACAGCCTTTAAGCCATTTAGACTGGGAACACATTACTTTAACCCTTATTTTATGCTTTAACTATTGAAAAATAGCAGATATACAAGCTCACAGCGCGGCACTCGGTGCCGCGCTGTGAGCTTGCAGATCTGCTATTTTTGAAAAGTCGTGAAAATGTGTGCAAATCTTTGAATATATGTGTTTTTAAAGTGGACATTTGTAACTCAAACTTTGCTTCTGGGGGGTCCCTGGCATGAAGTATTTTGAGATGGGGGGGTCCGTGGCCAAATACATATCATTTCAGGGGTCCTTGACATGAAAATGTTTGAGCACCACTGACATAGAAACATACAGTTCGTTTTTTCAAAAAGCATTAGAAGGATTTAGAAGACACTTATAGAATTGGGTCAAAACATTCAAAGACTTGCACACATTTTCACGATTTTTCAAAAATAGCAGATCTACAAGCTCGCATACAAGCTGTGAGCTTGTATATTATCTGCTATTTTTGAATAGTTAAAGCATAAAATATTGCGTAATAATGCGTTACCGGTCTTACTTGGTTAAGCTGTAAGAACGTCCTCGACTTGGCCACGCAACCTCCTCTTCACTCCACTCCACTCACTCTTGACGGGCTTCCGTTCTGAAGGACTCCTTCTGTCTCCCTTCTCCTGGCTCGTGTCCTTGTGTCTGGAGTCGGTCGACCTCTTCCTTTACGTTGTCGTCATAGGAATCTGTGACCTACTCCGGTGAAATTACATACACATTGTGGCTGTCTGTCTTTTTTTTCTTGATTCTATGTTTTATTGTTGGATGTGGTAATGTTGTAAATGTCTTCATTGCGACCGTAGGTCGGATTTACTACCAAAACCTCCACCGGCTGTCTGTGAGTGAGTGAGTGAGTGAGTCAGTGAGTCCGTCACACTTTTGCCCTGCTCATATCTCCACAACCGTTGCCCCCATCCATGCCAAATTTTGCACACACACTCCTTGACTGCCAAACTACAACCTCCAAGGACCCCCGGAGCCCCAGGGACCCCCAGGTCCCTGGGGGACCCCCAGATGTAAAAAATGACCAAATGTGCTCACACGTCACACTTTTTCCCTGCTTATATCTCCGCACCCGTTGACCCGATCCATGCCAGATTTTACACACACACTCCTTGCCTGCCAAACTACAACCTCCAAGGACCCCCGGAGCCCCAGGGACCCCCAGGTCCCTGGGGGACCCCCAGATGTAAAAAATGACCAAATGTGCAAAAATGACCAAATGACCACCCCAACGGGGCTGCTCGCGGGGAATTCCCGGGGACCACCAACTCCTGGTGCTCCAGAACGGATGCAAAAGTGGTGGCGCCCCCAGTGGAGGACCCCCTGCCACTGCAGCGCACATAAAATGCCGTAACTCGGGCTAGGAGCGTCCGGGAGAGCCGGGGCCGGTACCTATTCGTCCGCCAAGGCAACGCGGAGACCCCACCCCTCATTTCTCACATGGCCCTATTCTAGCGCCACCTTCAGGCCGATTTTTAAAACACATTTTTGGACACTGCTCCTACAGTTTTTGCCCTAAAATCACGAATATCACTACACAGCATGTCTACACTCATGTCATCAACATGGATCAGGAAGATTTTGGAAAAACACATTTTTGCCCTATTTGTGGAGATAAGCCACCTACGGTCGCTTATCTCCCGATTAGGGAGTCTTACTGGTGTATTTATGTTTTGTTTCCTTGTTTTTTTGTCAGAGCTGAAAAACATTATTGTACTGAAACTAAATACCACCAACCTGTTTGTGTGCAGGCGATAAAAGTAACTTGAACTTGAACATTCTATACAACACATTGTAATATGTTGTATAGTATGTTCTGTATGAAACCACAAAACCATACATAAAAAAATGCCAGTATTATGTCTATAAAAACTGACACATTCGAATCTTCAGTGTCAATTTAAAACAACATATTTTGGATCCGCACGGGTCCATTTGGTTCCATTTCTACACACTCTCTCTGAGTCAAATGAACACTCCCGGATCATACACGGTGTGCATCTCCCAGAAGTCATTGTGAAGGGTACTGTGTATATGACCACACGTTGCACTTCCACACTTGAGTGAGGAGACAAGAGGACATAGTAAGGAAACATGCCGCGCCGAATGGGACGCGGCCCTGTTGGATCAGGTGGCATTAATACTCCTCTGCGTATTGGGTCGACAACACAACTAGAACACTGAGCTATTGACCTACCTGTCTGGGCTGTGTGTGTGCATGTGTGTGTGTGTGTGTGTGCATGCGCGCGTACGTGTGTGTTTGTGTGTGAGCTGTGTGAGACATGGAAAGACGTTCACATTGAATGGCAAAGACGACTTGTG
>NC_137823.1:21865345-21900345 GCF_963921795.1 Nannobrachium achirus | reverse complement strand
TCTCTCTCTCTCTCTCTCTCTCTGCATTGTGGACGGAAGGAAGGAAGAGCTCGCTCGCCCCGCTCCTCTATGACTTGCCCTTTCGGACGCCCACGCGCACACACTCTCAGCCGTGTGAGGCTCCCGCGTCACTTCCACTCTGTGCTATTTATACGTCTTTTTAGGAACTGCGTGGGTCGGCGTCGCTTCGCACCAGTGACTCACTGAGCGGAGGGAGGGAGGGAGGGAGGGAGGGAGGGAGGGAGGGGGGGAAGTTAACAAACACTGATACTTGCAGGTTGTGATGAAACCGACTGAGCAAACACACAACGCTGCATGGCATCATGGATCTTTATTTAGGCCTTTGCACTGTAAAAAAAACCCCCAGAGTAGACGGCGTTTACATACATGTTCCCATTAACACATTCACTGCCAGGCAGGGCAGGAATTTCATGGAGGCCATGAAGGCCATGGCCGCCGTTGCCCCTCAGTTTGGCCTTGTGCCCCTCAAAGAAATGGCATGACCTGAGGCCACAGTGGCCTTAATGCCCCAGCTGACTGAACCACATATTACATTTAAAAATCATCCCTAACCCTTAAATTCAACAAATTCTTTCAATGGACTAAAATCTTGTTTTATTTGATGGCCTTCCTGCCCTGGCATTTGGCCTTTGCGCCCTCAAAAAATAGACAACTCCAAAGGCCAAGTGGCCTTGCCCCTAAAATGATGAAATTCCAGGCCTGCTGCCAGGTATTCATTAATTAATTCATCCGCTGCGGTTTTTCACCTTATTTTCGACTTCATCAGGAACGCACCATGTGTGCGTGCGTGTACACAAGATTTTGGGAGTGGCAGGCGATCGTCTTTTCGTTCACCCGGAAAAGAAAAATTATATCCGCGTTCATCCGCTTTAGTTATGTTCTGTAGAAAAAGGCTTGTTCTGACCAAGTACAGCAATCTGGGAGAAGAAGCCGAGATATATCCATTAGTGATGCACGATCATGAAATGATGGCCACTAGCCAATATTTTCAGGGTCATTTCTGTCGATACCGATTCCGATACAGAACCTACGGACCAATAAGGGTCCATTTCCGGGGGGTTTAATTAGCACAGATCTTTGCCGCGGATTGAGGGCAACTTGTAGCTTATCTACACAGACACTGTGGCTGATGGACTCCAAATACATTCTACTAGTCACTTTCCCTGATTCAACAGTCAATAGGTTTTTATAAAAAGAAAGAAATCTACATGATAGCTGCTCGTGTGACCATTTGACTGATGGTTGCTGCCTGCTGGTAACACACTTGCATACGATGCTAATGTTCTTAATATGATGTGTACAGTATGCCTGCTATCTCAGACACTATGTATATTAAAATATATATTTCACCCACTGCTTTACGCCTGTAAACCTGCGATATGACAATTCTGATTCTAATTCCACACTTTTTGTTCTCTGGTCTTTTGTAGATTAGTGGAGGATTGTTCGGCTCGTGGATGCACCGTTGGGAGAGAGGCGGGTCAGCAGTCAGAGTGTTTACACGACAGCTTGGTGGAGAGAGAAGAGAAGCCGTTCTGATGCTGTCCCTCACAGCACCACCCTTACCTCCACCCAGGTTCGTAGAGTTTACACATTTTCACTAGATTACCTTTTTACATTTTATTTTAACCCATTTAGGCCTAGAATTATGAAATGCTATTGAAAAATAGCAGATTTACAAGCTTACAGCGCGGCACCGAGTGCCGCGCTGCAAGCTTGTATATCTGCTATTTTTGAAAAATCGTGATTTCTTTTGCAAGTCTTTGAATAAATCTTTTTTAAAAGCGAACATTTGTAACTCAAATATTTGCTTCTGGGTGGTCCCTGGAACAACATATTTTGAGATCAGGGTCCGCGGCCAAATACATGTACAGTATTTTCTGGACTATAAGGCGCACCTGACTATAAGGCGCACTGTCAATGAATGGTCTATTTTCAAACTGTTTTCATATATAAGGTGCACCTGACTATAAGGCGCACATAATAGACGCTACCGTTGCGTTATGCATCCAACAGATGGAGCTGTGCTAAAGGGAATGTCAATGTCAATGAATGATCCATATATAAGGCGCACTGGACTATAAGGCGCACTGTAGTTTTTTGAGAAAATTAAAGGCTTTTAAGTGCGCCTTATAGTCCGGAAAATACGGTAATTGTGTGGGTCCTTGACATGAGAAAGTTTGAGAACCACTGATTTAGAAGGATTTAGAAGACATTTATAGAATCATGTCAAAAATATTCAAAGACTCGCACAAATGTTAATGATTCTTTTCAAAAAATAGCAGATCTACAAGCACTACAGATCTACAAGCTCACAGCGCTGTGAGCTTGTAACTTATGGGTTTGCTAGCAGCCGCAGCCAAGGGCCGGCCGCACGTGGGCACTCGCCCTCCCTCTTTGCTAGTTAGGGTGGCACAGTCACTGGTAAAGTCCCTGCCCGGTGCCCACCACCACAGAGGATGTGGGTTTGAACCCACTGTGGTGCATCCGGCTCTGTCGGGTTTCGGCGAACGCTATTGGCCCGTGTTTAGGGGAGGGAAGATGGGCGGGGAGGGTGATATCGGTCCTTGCATGATGTAATCCTACGGACTGTCAGGAGGGAGTGTTGGTTGGGAGGAGTAGGGGGAAAGGGCCTACGTGGTCCCGGTGGGGGCTCCTCACTGGCAGGTGAGCCGGTACCATAATATTTGTATATATTCTGTACATTTAGAATCCTATATCATTGATGTAATTGACAATGCATTGTTATCTGCCAAGGTAGGGCACCCAGATTGAAACTTGATTGCAAGCACACCTCCAATGGAGCTCACCTCTCCACCCCCTAAATGTGAGGTTGTTTTTCTGCTGTGCCATGTATTCCCTGAAGATGACCTTACCAGGTCGAAATGTTGTGGCTTCTTTACTTTTAGTATGTTTCTTTACTTTTAGACATAATTTATTTACCAAGGTTGCCCCCCGGCTCCGCGTAGAGCGTCCCGTCGACATCAACGTTGGGAACACTCCCTTTTTAATCAATGAAGGGTGCTCCGTCGGACGCCAAATTCGCCCGGTTCATTTTTCGACGTAGGCACAACGCAACGCTCCTGATAGAGCCTAGCCTTAGCAGAACCTCACCAATACTGGTGGTGCTCTTCTCCTTTGGGAGAGCAGTTCCAACACAGGAATGTGTGTGGAGAGAACGACTGAATTCGGGCGAAAAAGGGCGTAAATGAAAAAATTTGAAAAATGATTGGCTACTCAAAATTTAAGAAAGAGAAGGGAGAAAAAAGGAAAGATGGACCAATGTGTTTAGCAATTTATTAAATATTTTTGACAATGAAGGTATGATTTTTTTTTTTTTCAATTCTAGTTTCCATTATTTAGTTAGATTTGGTTAGGTATAAATACCCTGATCGTCCTCTTTGTGTGTCTCTGTTTCCAGCCCCGGCTCAACAGTCAGCACATCTCAGCCATGGACGACTTGGCCCGTCTTCCACTGACGTCCTCGGCAGCAGCACTTTGACAAGCTTTCAGCCACCATGCCTGGCAGCTCTAGGACCGTATAACGTTCCCAGAACCTCTTAACCCCCATTTCGATCCCCCTTCCCTCCCTCCCAACAATCTAAAAAGAGGGGAGTTGTGGGGATATAACCAAAAAAAATGGAACCTCATGAATTATCTGCTGCCGGGGGTCAGAAATGCCCAAATAAGGAGCCGGCGGCGAGGGAGAAGGTGCCCCTGCAGAGGAAGTGGGTGTCGGAGCCTTCCGCCGCCTCCAAACGAAGCACTTTCGCCGACCCGGCCAAGCGACACTCGCACCGCGAGAGCCTGCAATGTGGAGGAGGCGGCGTGGCCGGCGGCGGCCCGTTGGCCCAGCAGAAGTACGTGCCCGCCGGGAACTCCGGGGGGAAGCATTTGTTGGGACCCTCCGCCTTGGGCGCCGTCGGGGGAGGCCCGCCACCATCTCAGGACCCGCCGGGGTCCTTCGCTCAGGGCTTCCCCCGGGGCTACCCTTACCAGCTGGGCCAGCCATACCCCCAGCACCCCCAGAGCGAGCGCTTCCTGTCGGGAGCCAAGCCCCAGCCGGGGCTGGAGCCCCACGCCTGGCCCTTCGCCGGGCAGCTGCCGTCGGACGACCTCTACCCCACGGGGCACTCGGCAGGGGGGCACGCCGGGGGGCACCCCGGTGGGAGGTTCCCCCGGCAGAAGTCCCCCAGTTTACCCAGCTCTTTCGGCGGTGGAGGCGGACAGTACGGCCAGTCGGTCCCGGAGGACGCCGAGGGCTACGGCAAGAAGGAGCAGAAGCCCAAGAAGCCCGGCAAGTACATCTGCCACTACTGCGGCCGGGCCTGCGCCAAGCCCAGCGTCCTGAAGAAGCACATCCGCTCGCACACGGGCGAGCGGCCCTACCCCTGCGTGCCCTGCGGCTTCTCCTTCAAGACCAAGAGCAACCTGTACAAGCACCGCAAGTCCCACGCCCACGCCATCAAGGTAGGGGTGGGCGATATGGTGATAAATATCGTTGATACAATGTCTCCACGATACGCCTTTTCAGAGATATGGTATACATCGTGATACAGTGAGGGAGCCTTATACAAAATCCTGTTGAATTGTTAATACAGATACAGGTATATGCAAATATCCTCTCAGGGAGGGTATCTATAATCTTGGGTATGAGGGAGGTATTCTTAAAGGAATGAGGGAAGTAAATTCTAGAATACTTCCGTAAGTATGAGGAAATAAGCTCTGATATGCCCTCCCGAATTCATTCAATTTCACGCAGTGAGAGATTCATTGCAGAATTCATTTAAACCTGCATTTTGGTCTAAATCAGCAGTTCTCAAACTTTAAAATGTCAAGGTTTCCCCTTAACTCTGACAGTATACAAATGAAACCAAATGGACCCGTAAGGGTCCATTTGGTTTCATTCGTATACTGTCAGAGTTACGTATTTGTAAGGGTCAATTTAGACCTCCCAAAAGGAACCCAGAGAGTCCCTGGACCCCACTTTGAGGACCACTGGTCTAAATGGTCTGTTACTCCTTTTTCTTTTAGTTTTTGTTACCTATGTTGTAGGTGGTTGTTGTACTGTTAAGTAACTTAAAATAACCATATAAATCAAAATGAAAAAGAACCGTGATAAGATTGTGTATCGTGATACAGCTTGGAAACATATCGTTGTATTTTTCCTACATCAAGGCCGGACTCGTCCCCTTCTCGGAGCTGTCGGCGGCGCGCGGCGCCGGCGGGGACATGGACCAGGCGTCGTCGGTGGGGGAGGCCGAGGCGCACTCGGACGGCGAGCAGAGCACGGACACGGACGAGGAAGGGCTGGTGGAGGGCTCCACCATGCTGGCAGACAAACACAGCCCCATCCCCCAGATCTCCTTCGAAGCTGACAAGAGCACAGGTAGAAGAAGCTTTGCAATACACATTCATCATAGAAGGAGTCTGCAGGTTTTTCATAGATAGCTTCATAGACTTGTTTGACACACATTATCTTTTCTTGGATTCACGTTAATGCATATTTTTCAGACAGTTAACCTTTTAAATATTTAGTCAACTTGACTCTGTACTTGGTCTGCTCCCTTTCCCTCTACGAAAAACTCTCCGTAGATAACAGATCTACAAGCTTGTAGATCTGCTATTTTCTGCCTGTACCCTGTAATTTTACTTTATTGCAATGTTGCTTTACTTTCTACTCAACTATGCTTAACTGTACTCCTTTTAAATCAAAATCACCTTTATTCTGCTCAGGGCACCCCTGTAAATAACTTTTTCATCCACGGCACCCCTGAATTACATTGTTACTTTACAGTACCTTACATTTATGTCAAATAGTAAATCTTCCCCTATAAGATACTGTATGTCACAAGGAAAGATTTAGAGAATAATCCTCATTTCCATTAGGACAGATCGGAAATAACTTTCATACTAGGCGTTTAACCACCCCAGCATCTCTATTCTGGGGGGAACATTCACCAACAATTGCAGATCTACAAGCTCACAACGTGCCGCGTTAGTGACGCGTTGTGAGCTTGTAGATCGGCTATTTTTGGGTGAAGAGACTGTGGTGTACTGTAGGCTGTACAGTGCAAATCAAGTCCAAAAGTATAATTGGTTAAAATGAAGTGATATTGATCAATTCCTATTATCAATTTTTTCTGAGGCACCCCTGGACTTGCGTCACAGCACCCTAGGGTGCCACAGCCCAATTTAGGAATTTAGCAGATCTCCCCTCTGTTTGACTCCACCACACCCTGTTCTACTCTCCTATGCGCTCTTAACACCTTCCTCTACACCTCTTCTATCCAGGTGGCGTGGAGCCGGCGTACGCAGACTCGGCCGAGGAACTGACCATGGGCTCCATGAAAGTGCCTCTCCTCATCGTCCCCAAGCCGGGGGGCGTTCCCTCACCGGGGATGGAGTGCCCCCCGTTCCCCGACATGAAGGGCCCTCACCACCACATGTCGGGCTCCCAGGCTGACATGAAGGGCCCTCACCACCACATACCGGGGTCCCAGGCTGACATGAAGGGCCCTCACCATCACATGCCGGGCTCCCAGGCTGGTAGCAGAGTGGCGGCACACCCGGCCCCGGACGACTCGCCCACCATCAAGCAGCGGCTGGCCCTCAGGTATGGTGGATATGGTGATAAATATCATTAACCTGAGACGATCCAATGTCTCCACAATATGCCTTTTCAGAGATATTGTGTATATATGTATGCGATAAGGTCTTGCTGCGCGGTCATTATGGCTTATATGGACACGACGGGCTAATAATTCGGAATTATCAGCCCGAAGTGTCCATATAAGCCATAATGACCAAGCAGCAAGACCTTATAGCACTTATTACCCGGCTAATACATAAAATTAATAATTTGACTCAAAACTAAAATCAAAACAAAGTATTTCCTTGTTTACAGACGGCTGAAAGTGCGTCCCCCCGAGCGCAACACGGTCGCCTTGGAAAACAAGGAAGTGCTGATCAAATAGAATCCATTTTCGGTTACTGCGTCGTCTATTTCTCGCCTCAAATGTTTTTTAAAACATTCTTCAGAGCAACGTTTGGTTGTAAATGACGCTGTGTGTTTGTTTACATGGCTGCCATGTTGGATACGGCGCTAAATCCACGCAGTGCAGCCTGAATGCTGCAGCTGCTCTGAGCCGTTGATCAGGCAGCGGTGAATTATAGAGCGGAGCGGTCATTATACGCTCATAATTCACTGCTGATTTCAGCGCTCGACCAATCAGAATCAAGCTTCCAAACAAGTCGGGTAATAAATATATATATAGTGTGATACAATGAGGGAGAGCCTTATAAAAAGAAATCCTGTTGAATTTTTAATACAGCAGATTCACGTCAGAATTCAATTTAAACCTGCATTTTGGTCTGTAGTTCTCAAACTTTACAATGGCAAGATCTCTTTCTTAACTCTGACAGTATACACATGAAACCAAATGGACCCTTAAACCAAATGGACCCTTACAGGTCCATTTGGTTTCATTAGTATACTGTCAGAGTTACATACTTGTAAGGGTCAATTTAGACCTCCCAAAAGGAACCCAGAGAGTCCCTGGAACCCACTTTGAGGACCACTGGTCTAAATGGTCTGTTACTCCCCTTTCTTTTGGTTTTTGTTACCTTGTAGGTGGTTGTTCCGTTAAGTAACTTGAAAAATAAACATAAAAACCAACACGAAAAAGAAATGTGATAAGATTGTGTATCATGATACCGCTTGGAATAATACCGTGACATTGTATTTTTCCATCTCACCCACCCCTAATCCTCAGGCTGACGGAGAAGAAGAGCCAGGACTCCATCGACCCGTCCGCCGGCGACTCGCAGTCGCTGAACCTCCTGAGCCCGCACGACAAGGGCAGCACCGACTCGGGCTACTTCTCGCGGTCGGAGAGCGCCGAGCAGCAGATCAGCCCGCCCAACACCAACGCCAAGTCCTACGAGGAGATCATGTTCGGCCGGACGTGGTATTACAAGCCCAACTCCAGGTCGCCGCGGCAGTCCATCGCGGTGGGGATGGCCGGCGGGCCGATGGGCTCGCCGGACCTGGCGAGCTTCGCCTGCCTAAAGCCGTCCGGCGCCGTGCTGGACATGGGCAAGATAGCCGAGGACCGCATCTTTTTCAGAGGGCACGGTGGTAGCGGGGGACCGGGGGACCCCAAGCAGTATCCCACGGGGCCCTGCCAGAGCAGCACGGGACTCCTGGAGCCCCCCTCGGACTCCGGGCCGCTCATCAGGAGCAACTCCATGCCCACCGCCTCGCCCACCAACCTCAACGTGCCGCCGGGCATCCGCGTGAGCCACTCCTTCGACGAGATGATGACGTCCGACGACGTCTTCTACCCGGGGGCGGGGCGGCGGGGGCTCCGCCGGCAGGCCGCCTTCGAGCACTCGGCCCACGAGGCCGCCAGCGGCGAGGCGGCCGAGGCGTACGGGCACGTGCCCAAGAACGTGGTCTCCTCGTCGGCCGCGGGCCTGAAGATGGGCGGCGGCGAGCGCAGCCCGGGCATCCCCGAGCACACGGCGTACGGCCCCTACGGCACCAAGGTTAGTTAGCGACACCCACAGCCACGACACCAGAGGGAGCGCACAGAATGATCTGATAACACAAACCCATAAGACAAATATGGGTAAATTCTCCTTCTACAACACTGCCACCCGGGTGTGGAATTCCTTGACTACCGCCCTTAAAACATGTAGCTCACTGGCCTCCTTCAAAACTGCCCTGAAAACTCACCTTTCAGGAGGCCAGAGACGGAGGTAGTTATCACTTCTCCCATAGACAGGCGAGAAGTGAGCACCCCACCTGACCTTACCTTAGCCCCACCCACTTGTTTCGCCGATCATGTACATAGTGTTTTTATAACTGCAATATTATTGAATGTTTTTTTACTTTTTGCTTGTTATTTGTCATGTCCATGAATTAAATACAGAGGGCTTTCAACGTAAAAAAAGATCGTAAAAGGTCTTATTTGAGATGTTCTTTTAAGGCAGGGGTGTTTAATTTTACTTACTACGTTTACTTACTTACGTACTCTACTACATGTCAATTGTATTGACCATACTTGTACTGTTCTCCATTTTTGTCTAATAAAATAATCAATCAATCAATCAAGGTGGGCATGTCGGAGATCTCCAACCGGAAGCGGAGGAAGGAGAAGAGCGTGGGCGACGAGGAGGACAGCCCGGGCCACTGCGACAGCAGCTGCAGCGGCTCCGTGGAGATGGTGGGCGACTACGAGTGCAAACTGGGCAGCCTGGACAGGGCCACGCCGACGGGGAAGGGCTCGCTGTACAGCGCCCACAGCCACAGCCAGTCGGACAGCTTCGACACCTGCGCCAGCATGTGCTCCGAGGACATGGCCTCCTTTCTCGCTGACTCCGACGGCGGCGGCGGCAGGAAGGGGCAGGCGGGCAACGTCATATCCGTCATCCAGCACACCAACTCCCTCAGCCGGCCCAACTCCTTCGAGAAGTCCGAGTCCTTCGAGCAGGCGCTGGGCTACCAGACGCCCGTGGAGAAGGCCCTGTCCAGCCAGTACTCGGAGCAGTCGGACACGGAGATCTACGAGGACGCGCCGAGCCCCGAGTCGACGCCGATGCGGACGGAGAGCGCGGAGCAGCAGGCGCAGAGCGACAGCGACCTGGCGTCCATGGGGTCGTGCTCGTCGGCCGCGGCCTCCCCGGGGCAGCCCTACCACATGCCCCACAAGCTGGTGCGGCAGCCCAACATCCAGGTCCCCGAGATCCGGGTGACCACGGAGGAGACCGACAAGCCCGACAAAGAGACGGAAGCGTCTATGACCAAGGAGCCGGAGAAGCAGCAGCTGCAGCAGCAACAGGTGGGTTCCATACCTTCAAAGCCTGATCCAATCCTACAACCCCGCACGTTCAGTCAGACAGTGGTGTAAAGTAACTAATTACATTCAAGTACTGTAAAGGGGAAGACCACCCATTTTCAATATTGAACTGTCATTAATATACCTTAGAGGAGTTGTGTGAAGAAGAAAAAAAAGTTCCCCCTCTTCTGTGTTGCCTAGAACTGGAGGATTGATTTTGGGGTTTGTATTGCAAATCACAACTTGATGACATCACACATCTATACTATAATTTTGCGAATGTCTGAGTGAGTGAGTGAGTGAGTGTCTGTCTGTCTGTCTGAAACAGCGTTTCTCCTCAGTGGCTGGAGCAATTGATCTGAAATCGCATCACCATTAGCATATGAACACACCTGACATAACTGTGAAGCCTGTTTGTCACTTTCACAAATCGTATACTGTATATTAGCATTTTTATTTTATGGTGTATCTACTATCTATTCTGCATCTAGCATGAGGCACATCTATTCTGCATCTAGCATGAGGCAACATGTTTAACCAGCTCTCTCTATGTGTGTGTGTGTGTGTGTGTGTGTGTGTGTGTGTGTGTGTGTGTGTGTGCAGGCAGGCGGGTGTGTGCGCAGGCGGGTGGGCGGGCGGGCTGGGGTAGCCATTAAACGAAACGGGTATTTCTTACATTGATGCTCCTACATATTATCATGCAAGCACCAGTTAAAGTTACTTTCCATCCCTCATATACTGTATGCGCAGTGCACATCCCATAGCCCACACACTGCACATCATTTTGGAGCTCATATCTTTGAACGGGTAAGGGCTAGTTGTACTTTACAATACAAACTCCAAAATCAATCCTCCAGTTCTAGGCAACACATAAGAGGGGGAACTTTTTTTTTAAATTTACACACAACTCCTCTAAGGTATATTAATGACATATTTCAATATTGAAAATGGGTGGTCTTCCGCACTAGGTATCATGTTGAGGTGTTTGTACTTTACTTGAGCATGTCCATTTTCCAATATTTCCAATTTCCAATGTCCAAACTCCACTACATCTAGTATTCAAAATACTGTACTTTTACTCCACTACAATTTTTTTAAACTTTAGTTACTAGTAACTTTTCAGATATAAATTATAATTATTACAAAGATTTATCTACAAGCACCAAAATTAAAAGTACACAATGTTTGAAAATAGATCTACAAGCTCACTAACGTGCCACGATGCGACGCGTCATAAATAGCAGATCTACAAGCTCACTAATGTGCTACGATGCGACACGTTGTGAGCTTGTAGATCAGCTATTTTCAAATGTTGCTCTGGATTAAGAGCATCTGCTAAATTGTAAATTGTGAATTGTTACTATGAAAACCAGCTGTCTGTCATTCAGTCAGTCCCTCTGTCAGTCCGTCACGTCACACTTTTGGCCTTACTTACTGGTAAATTCAGGGTTCCCACGGTCATGAAATTCCTGGAAATATTTTGAAATTAGAAAAATATTTGTCCAGTACTGGAAAAGTTTTGGAATTGATCAAGGGTCCTGGAAGGTCCTGGAAAAAATAGCTATGCATTGTCTTTGGTTATTGATTTTGTTAATACCTCTGAAATGACAAATTAAACATTGGCCAAATTGTCAAATATTAAAGGCAGAAATTGTGAAAATAGCAGATCTACATGCTCGTTGCGAGGCGTTGTGAGCATGTAGATCGGCTATTTTCACAATAAAACCGTGTTATACAAAATTCCTCAACTCTCCTCAACTATGATTATGTCGGGGGTCATGGCCTGAAAAGGTTGAGAACCACTGGCATACACTACCTGTCTTTAGGCATTGCGCATAGGATTAAGCGACTCGTTATTGAGCTGAATTATTGTTATATGGTCCTGGAAATCGGGTTAAATATTCTAGAAAAGTTTTGGAAATTAATTGGTAAAGATGTGTGGGAACCCTGTAAATTGTGAATTGTTGCGACCGTCAGGTCGCAAGTTACTATGAAAACCTCCACCAGTCTGTCAGTCAGTCATTCCCTCCGTCTGTCCGTCACGTCACACTTTTGGCCTTACTTACTGGTAAATTGTAAACTGTAAAGTGTAAATTGCACCAGCAGCAGCAGCACGTGGTGGTGGAGGAGTTCCAGCTGCCTCAGAGGAGCGACACCCTGTCCCAGATGCCGTCGGAGAAGCTCCCGCCCAAGAAGAAGCGTCTGCGGCTGGCCGACATGACGGAGCACTCGTCAGGAGAGTCCAGCTTCGAGTCCACCTGCACCAGCCTCTCCCGCAGCCCCAGCCAGGAGAGCAACCTCTCCCACTCCTCCTCCCTCTCCATGTCCTTCGAGAGGGACGAGGCGCTCAAGTCCGTCTCGCCCACCAAGCAGGTACAGTAGGCTTTGCAGAGAAGGGTTTTTCCATGATGTTATTATGCTGCTATTTTGATGTAGTTGTCCTTTGTGTCAAGCTTTGTTCGGTCAAAAAACAATGAGAAAAAAACGTAAAAAAAATTCTGGGCTCAAGTTAACTGAAGTGCGGCTACAATGTCCGGCCTACATCCTGGCACAAACAGCTAAAAGTTTGTTTTCCGGTCGAAAACCGGGGGGAAACAACTTAAGAAATGGGTGGTCCAGGCGCGTACCACATAGGCTCTGTTTAGCCTGCAGTGTTTCGCTGGTTTGATTCCCGAGCCCTACCAGATTTCACTGTGTGTCACTCCCCGTCTCTCTCCCTGTTTCCTGTCAGTCTACTATCCTATCGAATAGGCCTATAGGCCCCAAAAAATATCAAAAAAAAAAAGAGAAAAAAGGGCCAAAGTTTGTTGTACGCCAGGGTCCCATTGGCCAAGCTTCACAGGACGCACTGTGATTGGCTAGTGGGATGCTTGATGAAATTAACTAAATAAATAGCACCGCTCACTTCACACTCAAGGGACAGTATTCTGATGTATGTTCTGCGTGCACCAGGACCAGGAAGCGTGCGGGGGCGCCAAGCAGTCGGAGTTCCTGACGGTCCCCGGCAGCGGCCATGCCGGCCACCACCAGCAGAGGGAGATGAGGAGGTCGTCGTCGGAGCAGGCGCCCTGCGTGCTGCCCAGCGAGCCGCCAGAGGTCCGCAGCAAGTCCTTCGACTACGGCAGCCTCTCTCCCACCTCCAGGCAGGGGGAGCTCTACTGCAGCGCCTCCGCCATGAAGGAGCGCCGCAGGGGATACCTCGTCAGACAGGTACTGTAGACCAGGGCTTCCCAAACTTTTTTGGCTCAGGGCTCCGCTATAAATCCGAGGCACCCCTACATTATATTCATAATTTTCACTCCCAGCACCTTATATTTAGTTTAAGAAACACAGGATTAGATGTTAATTTCCTTTGCTTTTTGCGATTATGTTGTGAGGAAAACGTTGAGATAATAGCCATTTTGGTTAGATGCACAGATTGATTGACTGATTTATTGCTGCTGAATGATTGGCAGGCGTCGCTGAGTGTCTACCCGGAGACGGTGGTCCAGGAGGCGGGAGGAGGAGGAGGAGGGGGAGGGGCTGAGCTGTCCATCAAGCAGGAGAGCTGTGAACATGGCCTGTGGAGCGGAGCCACAGACCTGACCAACAGAGCCAAGAGAGGAGGTGAGCTTTAGTTTTTTTTATTGTTTCTTTTATTTTAGCTCAAGATATTTAAAATCGAGAGAATCGAGAGCGTTTGGCAGTGGAGGTTACAGTAGGTTTAACCTACTGTAACCTCCACTGCCAAACTCTCGAAAAAATAACCTACTTGGTTACTTTTTATTTACTATTTATCGCGATTTTTACCGTGGGCTTTCTCGCTTGGATCAGTGGGGATCGCACCGCAGTGTTGACACAAACACAATCGGTATTTCACAAAGATGACCCCAATCCAACTCTTGCCACCCACGAGCGCGTGCACGAACGAGCATGCACAGAAACGGTACATAAAAGATGGTTTCGGTCCTAAAAATCAAACATGTATTTCTTTCCAGGCCTGGGCTGCCATCAACAACATCACCAGCACCAGCATCTGCTGCAGCACAGCATCAGCGAAGACAGCCTTCAGGATGAACCACTCTGTCAAAGGTCTGCACTACTGACAATATGCGTACACCTCTGAGCACTTAAAAGCTACGATCCCTAATAGTCAGGGGAAATTAGCAGAATACCTGTCAAATCTGGGAATAAATTCCTTACCAAACAATTTCTTCACCAATGTGTTCGTAAAGATATCTAACAAAGATTGAAATTCAACATCCCTAGCAAAATGTGTGACAGCTAGGGTAATTCTGGGTCTCATTCACTGTACTAGGGGGAAAAAATCACTCCCAAAAATAGCTTTAAGTGGGATGTGAGGGGTCTAACTAGGTGTTTTTAATTATTCTGAATCCATTGCAAGCATTTGTTTTGCACGAAAAACATTCCTTGGGCCAAAATGGACCCCATACACCTTGTGAAAAGTGATGACTCATCACTAAACCATCGTTTTTTTGCATCTGGTTTTGGCCCAATGAATGTTTTTCGTGCAAAACAAATGCTTGCAATGGATTCAGAATAATTAAAAACACCTAGTTAGACCCCTAACATGCTACTTGAAACATATTTTTGGGAGTGATTTTTTCCCTTATAGTACAGTGTATAGTAAGTGAATGAGACCCAGAATTACCCTAGCTGTCAAACATTTTGCTAGGGATGTTGAATTTCAATCTTTGTTAGATATGTTACTAGACACCTTTACGAACACATTGGTGAAGAAATTGTTTGGTAAGGAATTTATTCCCAGGGTTTTATTAACATTCCCTGACTATAAGTTTAACTGTGTCCTCACTCTCTCCTCACGGAGAGTGTAGAGGCAATTGCAATGATGTTTGAACTAAATAAAGATGGAGGTCCATCCAGTATCCAATCCAGTGCTCCGTCTGCTTCAAATAACTTTAGATATAGATTAGATACCTTTTTATTGATCACACAGGGGAAATTCAGTCCAACATTATCGATACTGTTAACCAGTAGTACACATGGGTGTAAATTTCAACTCAACTCAACTCAACTCAATTGAGGAGTGGGGAGACCAGCTGATGCACACTACTAGTTATATTGTATTAACATGCTCTTCAAATAGGTCTAAGATTGCAGCTTTAAAATGTTACTTAGTAATACTACCACTGCTGCTACTACTAAGACTTGTGCTAACAGCATTAACAACAGTGATGGTCCATGTCCCAGCAGCAGGTCCCAGCATCGCCTGCAGGCCCAGGGCTCGTCCTCAGAGGGAGAGTATCAGGATGCAGTGTCCTACCAGCAACCACCAGGCCTCTGGAACCAGCAGGACTCCAACCACAGGCCCAGGCCAAACCTCTCCTACCAGGTCAGCGTTAGTTTGAGCACTTTTATTTCCATTTCATTATCATCTTTATTTAGTTACGGTTTTCAATTTCAGTTAAGTTTTGATTATTTTTAGTTTAGTTTTGTTTTTGTAATACTTCCCCCCCACCCCCAGCAGCTAGTTTTAGTTGTAATATGGGGTGGTCAGGGGCAAGATTCAACAAGCTCATCTGATTTTTGAAGAGTTTTGCTATTCTGACTACAGGCAGGCAGGGTTCCCACGGTCATTCAATTCCTGGAAATATTTTGAAATTAGAAAACTATTTTTCCAGTACTGGAAAAATTTTGGAATTGATCAAGGGTCCTGGAAGGTCCTGGAAAAAATACCTATGCATTGTCTTTGGTTATTGATTTTGTTAATACCTCTGAAATGACAAATTAAACATTGCCAAATTGTCAAATATTAGAGGCAGAAATTGTGAAAATTGCCGATCTACATGCTTACAACTCCTCGCAATGTGAGCATGTAGATCTGCTATTTTCACAATAGAAAGGTGTTATACAAAATTCCTCAACTCTTAGTGCTCGTCAGGGTGCCGGGTACCCAGTTAAAATATGATTATTTCGGGGGTCACAGGCTGAAAAGGTTGAGAACCACTGGCATACACTACCTGTCTTTGGGCATTGCGCAAAAGGAGTAAGCAACCTGTTATTGAGCTGAATTATTGTCCTGGAAATTGGGTTAAATATTCTGGAAAAGTTTTGGAAAAGTTTTGGAAATTAATTGGTAAAAATGTGTGGGAACCCTGTACAGGGCTTAAGGGGATATTTCACCCCCAAAAATGTGTTATTTTCTATCAATTCCACACTCTAAGAAGCATTGAAGTTTTTCAGCGAACTAATAATAAGCTCTCTCCTCTCCTCCCAGGCCCAGCAACAGCAGCAGTTCCACAAGCTTCACGCCAGGTCTCCAGGCAGCAGCAGCAGCATGATGGCAGCTCACACACTCCAGAAACACCACCAACAAGCACAGCCTCTCCACGCTCTGCAGCACATCCTCCACGTCGAGCCACACCCGGCGGGAGACGGCAAAGCAGAAGGCCTCCCTTACCCCGTCAGAGCCTCTCCTCACTCCCAGCAGCAGCAGCAGCAACCTCAGCCCTTCGGCTCGCTCTCCTCCAAGCTGTCCATGTCCATGTCCAGTACCACCACCATCACCACCACCACGCTGCTCCAGCAGCTCCATCCGGCCTTCGCCACCCAGACCGTCGCCTCGCTGCCCGGCGGCGCGCTGGTGCCCGTCCGCATCCACACCCACGTGCCGACCTTGGGCAGCGCCATGTACACCAGCGTCAGCCAGCTGGCGGCGAGCCGCGGCGGTGCCGAGGCGTGCCCCATGGGCGGAGGAGTAATGGGCGGGTCGGGATTCAACCTGGCGCACTTCCTGGGGCAGCACGAGGGAGCGGCCCTGGCCGCCGCGCTGCTGCGCTACCCGCCCTGGAAGCCCCTGGACGGCTCGGACGGCGCCGCCGCCCCGGGTGGTCAGCCGCGGCTCAACACGGGCATCCCGCTGTCCCTCACCTCCAGCACCATCGCCACCACGGACGCCTCCAGCTCGGGCAGCGGCGGGGGCAGCGGCAGCAAGCGCATGCTGTCCCCCGCCAGCTCGCTGGAGCTCTTCGCCGAGACCAAGCAGCAGAAGCGCGTGAAGGAGGAGCGGATGTACGGGCAGATCGTCAAGGAGATGAGCGCCGTGGAGCTGAGCAGCGCCGCCGGCGGCGAGACGCTCGGCAGGGAGGATTCGACTGGGGAGCGGCGGGACCGCGCCCCTCCTCCTCCTCCGCTGAAGAGCCAAGAATCCATGGACGAAAGGATGTCCTCCTCGCCCTCTCCTCCCCTCCCGGCCGCAGGCGGCCACCACCCGCCCGTCAAGATCGTGCCCGTGCCCGTCCGCTCGGGCACGGCCCCGCACCTCCCCGGCGGCGTCCCGCCGGCCGAGAGCTTCACCCCGCCACTCCAGATCGTCACGGATCACTCCTCCCCCTCCCCGCCGCGGGTCGGCGGTGGCGGCCGAGAGTCTCCAGAGGACCTGGACGTGGACGAGAAAGAAGACTACGGCACTCCCGGAGAGCGCCGCTCCTCCAGCCCGCAGTCCATGGTCTCCTGCTCCGACAACAACGACAACAGCGACGACACCGTTTCAGCGAGGGGTAGGTGATAAATATCGTTGAGACGATACAATGTCTCCACGATATGGCTTTTCAGAGATATCGTATATATCGTGATACAATGAGGGAGCCTCAAAATTCATTGCAGAATTCATTTAAACCTGCATTTTGGGCCTGGGCCACAGGGTAGTGGTCCAGGCACCTAGGCTGGTAATCCAGCCTTTGCAGCGTCGCGGGTTCGAGTCCCGATCCTGACGACCTTTGCTGCGTGTCACCCCCCATCTCTCTCCCCGTTTCCTTGTCAGCCTACTGTACACCTATCAATAAAGCCCAAAAAAAAAAAAAAAAAAAAATGCATTTTGGTCTAAATCAGTGGTTCTCAAACTTTAAAATGTCAAGGTCTCCCCTTAACTCTGACAGTATACAAATGAAACCAGAATGGACCCGTTAGGAATCTATTTGGTTTCATTTGTCAACTGTCGGAGTTACATACTTGTAAGGATGAATTTAGACCTCCCAAAAGGAACCCAGAGAGTCCCTGGACCCCACTTTGAGGACCACTGGTCTAAATGGTCCGTTACTCCTTTTTCTTTTAGTTGTTGTTACCTTGTACTGTAGGTGGTTGTTGTACTGTTAACTCTTTTACTGCTTCGGACGTTCCCGTTCGCCCCAATTTTGACCCTTGCTCGCTGCCAATACGAACGCTCGTTCATTTACTTACTTTTGATGACTGTAAGCTGATAACTGGTCGCGCCGCCATGTACAGTAAAAACATCTCTCGTAACGCTGCTCTAAAATTTCCACCGCACGTAAACAATAATGGAGTCCCAAATCACTTCCTGGCTGTTTTCTGTGGATCTGATATAGAAATGCATTTCTATGCTCTGAATGGACGGCAAGCGGAGCGGCCCAATTCACAGCCATTCTTTGCATAAGGCTGCCCTCTGCCGCCAGCTTGGCTAAAGTACACATATAATAGATCCAATAAAAAAATTAAAAAGTTTGGAAATAATCAATAGATCTTTTTCTATAACATCGCAAAGGTAAGCTGCTTTTTGCTGGCACCAGCCCCAATAAATAAATAATAAATCTGGCAGTAGAACTGTTAACTCATTTTGTGCTCCTGAAATTAACGGATTAAAATGTGTCCAGCGTGCCTCTCGCTTTCTCCTTAAGCGGCCAGTCTCTTATTTTGAAGGCCAGAAGTCGATTGCGTTAACACTTCCGGTTTGACGTCATCACTTCATTCACCGGAATCGCTCGTCGTCAACATGCCGTTGTGTAATGGCGGATTGTTGCTTTTCAACATGTGTTTTATTAGCGAGAATCTACTGCCATCCTCCCCTTTGAAAGTGTTGTTTGGAGATAATAGACATTAAAGATGAGATTCCCCGTCTGCCTCAATGTTATGGGATTACTATTTTGTGCACGTGGATCCGTGATGATGATGAATCGGCGAGGGCGATTGTGCCAGGACCTTCCGCGCAGCTACAGGGTAGGAAAACCGCCGTTACAGTAATAGAGTACTTTTCACGAGTATACTCGGGATCGGCACCATATGATACTCGAGTATTTTTCACGAGTATTCTCGGGATTGGCTACAAATGAGTTAAGTAACTTATTGTGTGTAACATGATACAGCTTGGATAATATCGTGATATTGTATTTCTTTATAGATTTTTTATTGTGTTTATCGCCCACCCCTAGCTTCCGCCGAGCCCGTCGAATCGAGGCAGCCGCCGCCGCCGCCGCGGATACCCATCAGCATGCTGGTGCAGCTGGCGGCCAATCAGAGCGTGGCGGGCGCGCTGCTGACGGAGCTGGCGGACGCCCAGCGCTTCTTCCGCTTCCCCAGCCTGCGCACGGCCACCAGCGTCAGCTGGTGCTTCCTCAACTACACCAAGCCCACCAGCAGGGCGGCGGCGCCGACGCAGGCCGACGGCGCGCCGCCGTGCCCCCCGCCGCCGTCCGTGTACGCCTCGTGGTCGGTGAGCTCGTACGACCCCAACCCGCTGGGCCTGAGCACCAAGGCAGCGCTGGCGCTGCTGCGCTCCAAGCAGAGGAAGTACATGGAGACCACCTACGTCACGGCCGCCATGTCGCCCCCCACCTCCGGGAAGCTGGTGTCCTCCGTGGCCTGGAGGCTGAGGTTTGACCAGGTAAGGGTTCACTGTCTCTCAAACCTTTTCTTTTTGAACCAGGGTAACTCTGTAAAAAAGAAAAAGATCTTCGACCGCATCCCTGAATTACACTGTTATCTGAGGTATATGGATGGATTGTGTAGCTGAAATAGATACACTGTGCAGAAAATTACAGCAAATACACAACTGGACTGAAGTCACTGGGCACGATAACTATAAAGATAACTTTAACTATATCTTTCACCATTGTATTCTTTGACTTGGAACGATTTTACGATTCTTTCTCGAAATTTTGGGAACTTGCAAGTGTGGTTGCCCTGACGCGAGTCACAAGGAATCCGCTGGGAATATTCCGTCTTACCATCTGTCCCTTTCATGCCCATATATGGATATCTCTGTATCTCTCCGTCCTTGTCCCTATTTGAGCGGTGCTAACCATTCCATTCTTGTCCAGTATGGAGATCACTGATGTCATCAATATTAAGCCCATATCTTGGAATGCTGGACATACTGTGTCAGTCCCATGTGGTCTATGACGTCAGACATCGATGATGTCAGTCACCTCCATATTTGGCAACCACACTAATAAACGTCTTGTTATAGTTTATAGTTATAGTGCTCAGTGGGAATGGCCCTTTAGGCATGGCACGCAAACCCACAATTCATCTACAGCACAGTAACCAAGAACGTCATGTATGCACGCACACTGTAAACCCTGATGGAGGCAGATGTACTCACATTTTCAGAATATCTTTACTGTCACATCAAAGGGTTCAGGAATCGAAAAGAAAAAAAATAATGGGGGGGGGGGGGAGGGGGAAGGGAGAGCAAGGAGAGAAAGAGAAACATGTCGAGGATTGGCATAAATCTTAAGATATCTAGTCTGCATATACACATACTGTAGCATAAACCAGCTGGGTACGGTACGTCAGAATCATTTCCATTTATCTGGGATTAACATTTCTCTCCTCTCCTCTCCTCTCCTCTCCTCTCCTCTCCTCTCCTCTCCTCTCCTCTCCCTCTCCCTCTCCCTCTCCCTCTCCCTCTCCCTCTCCTCTATATATCAAGGACTTACTCCACCCAAAGCCTAACATGCGTTCCCTCAGGTCCTCCGACAAAGGCATTATTATAATACCTACAACAAATCTCGTCAGTAAGGGTGACCGGGCCTTTGCGGTAGTTGCCCCAAAACTTTGGAATGCTTGTCAGTTGAAGGTTTTAAGAACGTGTTAAAACACACTTGTTTCGTCAGCATTTTGTTTGATGAAGTTTTATTATTTTATTTACTTTATTTTTTACATGACTACTTGTGCAGGTCCTTGTTTCCTTTATTCTTGTTGTGTTATTACTCCTATGTGCCTTATTTTAACCTGAAGGTGTATTATTTTGTCCATTGTACAGCACTTTGTATTACAAAGTATCCTTGTTTTCGAAAGGTGCTTTATAAATAAAATGTACTTCTCCTCTCCCCTCCCCTCTCCAGCTGAAGCCAGAGCTGATGCCGGTGGACGTGTCCAAGTTGGGGAGGAAGATGAAGGGAGTGGTCTCCAGGGAGCGCTCCAAAGAGGAGCAGGGGGAGAAGGAGGCCTCCTCGTCCAAGCAGACCCCCGCCGAGCCCACCCGCATCAAGATCTTCGAGGGAGGGTAGGTTCTGACGCGCTGCCGTCACTGAGTCATCTTATTTATCACCGCGCTCCTGTCGTAAATCGCACCGCCGCCGTCTGGTGGGAAGCCTTGGATGTCTGAAAGCCGTCTCAGAAAATGCAACGAGAAAAGAACCTGCTGTGTTCCAACGGATCCAATAGAGCAGTGGTTCTCAAACACTGGGTCGGGACCCATGTGTGGGTCATGGAATTTTTTTTATGGGTCCCTTAATTTTTGGTTTCCTACATTCAGTTTTTAATTATTATTATTTCAAACATTTTCAATAAGCATTTCCAAAAAAGCATTTTATTTTTCGTGATTAAAAACTAAATCAAAATATTTTTTCAGTAATTTCATGAAGAAATCAAAGAAAAAGCAAAGAAAAACTAAATTAGAAAACAAATGTTAAGAAGTAGTGAAAATGGCCTATCTACAAGCTCGTTGTGAGCTTGTAGATCTGCTATTTTCACTAGTTTGGGGCCCAGGCAAACGTCTAATCTCTCTTTTGGGTCACAGGCTAAAAAGTTTGGGAACCATTGCAATAGAGTAGCGAATCCTGAAGTCACTCGTTCATCCTCTAAGAGTTTATTTTTATTTTTATATGGAGAATAAACTTGGGTCTCGACCCAGGTAGGAGGTGTAAATTACTAGTTGTTATGGAATCACAGGCTCCTTGTGTTAATACTTTTCAATGGTTTGATATTTATATAACCCACAGACACACTTAAAACATAATACAATTTATCAGAAATAGAAGACCTACAAACTTCTGGGTGACACTAATAGTATGATGAAGTAGGGCCTTGCCGGCCTTCATTTACAAAACAAAACAAGAAAAAGAAAAGGTAAAAAAGTTGAAACATGGAGAAGGTTTCTTCCTGATAGCAACCATGTGTTCATTGTGCAAAGTAAACTAAGCTAAATTAAACTAGACTGGAACTGAGCTTCAGTAGCCAAGCTAAATGACTATAGATATCAAGGTCAATGTTTGTGTAATACTAATTTGCTGGGTGTATAAGGTTTACCATATAGAACACTGTGAGTAGCATAGAGTTCAGATGACCATAGCAACGTTTATCTGGCTAGTAGCTCTGATCCAGAGAGCGTCAGCTGCACGGACCTTCTGACAGGTGGCTGGCTAAAAGACTAGACCAGGATTTCTCTACCCCTACTCAACTTCAGTCAAAATAAATAAAACTACTTCGCTACTCACCTAACCAAAGGTAGTTTTGCATTGTTCAAAGTCTATTCTCTGCGGTGGGAAACCACACAGCACCCCAACCACTCTGTAAAATACATTATTTTTGTCATGAAAGAAAACGCACCCACCTCGAGCCGGGAGCGAGCCACCACAGACACAACCCGGAAATAAGCTGCAGTCGAGTTGGATGCGTTTTATTTCATGACAAAAATAATGTAATTTATAGAGTGGGTGGGGTGCTGAGAGGTTTCCCACCGCGGAGAATAGACTTTCATCAACGCAAAACTACCTTTGGTTTGGTGAGTAGCGAAGTAGTTTATTTTGACTGAAGTTGAGCCCTCGTAGGGGTAGAGAAATCCTGGTCTAGGGTCTTTTAGTCAGCCGTCTGGACCAGAACTATCTGGCTAGGAGAAGACCATTCAATCCAAGTCCGTGGCCCTAATTCATACTGAACTGGGAATCCTTGAAATAAAAAAGTTTGAGATCCAAAATACCCACATTAAAATAATACCCCCAAAGAAACTCAAGTTAAACGAAAGCAATGTCTGCCCACAGTATAACGTTTGCTCTCCCATGCTTTATATTAAAAGAGAAAACATGGAATGAAGTGCGGGGGAGCAACCGTTATAATAAGGGTGTGCTGCAGTCAGACATAGCCTTGCTGTAACCACGGGGGTGAAGCCCACAACACAGCCATATAACAGCTCAACAGTGAGTTCTGGCTTTCCAGAACCAACCGCCACTCTCACCAGCCCCTCCCCTTCCCCCCCTCACTGTAATGTAGCTTTAATCCATTTAGAACGGGTACACATTATTGTGTATCATTATTGAATGCTTTAACTATTGAAAAATAGCAGATATACAAGCTCACAGCGCGGCACCGAGTGCCGCGCTGTGAGCTTGTAGATCTGCTATTTTTAAAAAATCGTGAAAATAGAATTTTGACCCGATTCTGTAAGTGTCTTTTGAATCCTTCTAAGGTTTTTTGAAAAACCTATATTTCTATGTCAGCAATCTGGCTAGCCATCGTCAAAGAAAAGATCCTTTTCACTTAACTGGAGCTCAGTTAGTCTGTTCTTGAGAGACTACTATATCAGTGGTTCTCAAACCTTTTCATGTTTCAAAATGATATGTATTTGGCTACGGACCCCCATCTCAAAAGATCTAGTTCCAGGGACCACCCAGAAGCAAAATTTTAGTTACAAACGTTCGCTTTGAAAATACATATATTCAAAGGTTTGCTCACATTTTCACGTCTTTTTCAAAAATAGCAGATCTACAAGCTCGCAGCGCGGCACTCGGTGCTGCGCTGTGAGCTTGTATATCTGCTATTTTTCTCTGGTTAAAGCATTCAATAATTCTGGGCCTAAATGGGTTAATTAGTGCCTGGGAAAGCCCAGACACAGAACATAAGCATGGTAAACCCATCGCAGCCTTACACACTGACTGGAGCTGGACATAATTGGCCATTGTTTTTAGCTTTTTTATATGTGTATCGTTACTGTCTGGCAGAAACCTCTTATCTCTGTATTTTCGTAAATTAACGCCCTACACCAGTCAGTGGTTCTCAAACTTTGGAATTTGAAGAGCTCCCCTTAACTTTGAGAGTGTACAAATGGCCCATTTGGTTCCATTTGTACACTGTCAAAGTTACAGACTTATTGGTGCCATTTGTACACTGTCAAAGTTACAGACTTACAGTCAATTTAGACCCCCCATAAATGAACCCAGAGAGTCCCTGAAATCCACTTTGGAACCACTGCCCGACTCAATCATACTACAGCGGCACACCAAAGTGTGCCGCTGTAGTATGTTTCTAGTATGTTTCTAGCTGGGGGAGAGCTTCTATTTTTATTTTTCGTATTTCGTTTTGGTCATACAAGGTTTCCACCCCAACAGAGACTGTATAATAATTGCTGCCCTGAGTTTTCTAACCTGGTCTAAACTAAACTTGGACCTGCCCTTCCCTTCATTAGCTGCATGCGAACGCTGTTTTCACACTGTTTCCATCGCCATGCTTACCATGGTGTTGTACACACAGTAACGAGGATGACCCTGGGGCCCGATCACATCCAATGTGTTAGTTTTTTTTTTCTCTTTACATCCCAAATTGTGTTAGGTTTAGACCTGTAAATGGTGCATTTATATAGCGCCTTAATCCAAGGCACTTTAAATAGTTACCTACTTTCTCCCGAGGGGGAAATTAAGTATTTTCAGCCCAACCCAGCTGATTCGCTGCCCACAAGGAGCGCGTGAGCAATTATGGGTTAAGAGTCTTGCTCAGGGACACACATCGACATTGCTACCCTGGCCTGGAATTGAAATCAGGGACAACCAGGGGCTCTGGTTCCCCAGGCGGGCTCCCTATAGTCAGGGACCTACAAGCTGTGCACCTTAACTCACCCACCGCTATTTTTAAGACCCTTCTAATGGTCCACACCGCCAGGATTTTGCCTACCTTTAACGTGGGCGCGCGCGCGAATCCATTGCGCGATGGTTCACCGATTGCATTCACAATACGATCCAGGCAGGGTAAGCAACAAAGCACTACAGCCTTCCATCGCTCAAAGCGAAACCGACGGAGCGCCACGCTGGTGTTGCACAACATTGAACCGGATGACATTTCGGCAGACAGGATACAGGCGTCGTTGTCCCGCCCCCCCATTTCCGTTCTGGAACATCCAGATCCGTTTTTTGTGAATAGGGCGGGTCCATAGAGCGCTATGGACGGCGAATCGGCGATCATACTTTTTTGTTTTATAGTTATTAAAGCTAATTGATAACTCGTCATATTCGTCATAAGCAGAGTGGACCCATAACTATAGCTCGTCAAACTCGACATATGCAGTGGGTGAGTTAATGACCAAACTAATAGATAAAACTGAGATAAAAAGTACAACAGAACATCACAGGTCCTCTCCCATTTTGGTGATTGGGTCCCCGGCTTCTAACCATTCAGCTATTACACCCCTAGTTTACATAGATTGTGCATTACATTCACCCATTCACACACACATTCATACACCGATGGCAGTGGAAACCATGCATGGGAGCAATTAGGGGTTCAGCGTCTTGCTCAAGGACACTTCAACACTGTCACTATCTCTGGGGGGAGCCCGGGATCGAACAGGGAACCTTACGGTTGCCAAGCGGCCGCTCTACCCCTGAGCCACTGCCGCCCGTTTGTATTTGATGTTTCAGTTTATGTTGTGCTTCATTTTATTTGACCTTATTTGAATCTACTTTACTTTAGCTTTGTGAATAAAGTGGGTGTCAGTGATAAAAGAAAAGAATTTTGTTGAAAAGAAATCAATATTCTGATAGTAATGATTGCTATACAGTGGTTGTTCAGTAACAATGTCCCAGCTCTTTAACAAACAGAGAATGTGTTTTTCAGGCCGGGATACCAGTTTGATCCTATCAGAAGAGAGAATCAATTCTATATAGAGTTCGAGTTACAATCTTGTCTGCCCATATTATTTTGTCTGCCCATCTCTTTTAATCCTGTATCCTGTATGAGTTCTCTCTCCTGATTGGATTAAACTTGTATCCCCCCCCAACCCGAAGAAATAAATATTTCCTGTCTTCTTAAAGAGCTGGAGAGACGGGGAACAAACACTCCAGTCTTCCATATCGTTGTTGTGGGGTGGAAACCTTGTATGTCCAAAAACTTTTGTTTTAAAAATGATTTAAATTAGTGAAAATAGCCGATCCACAATCGCACAACACCTCGCACAGTGAGGCGTTGTGTGCTTGTAGATCGGCTATTAGGCATTGTCTGCTTGTGGATCGGTTATTTTCACTAGTTTTGTGGGACAGTCTCATATGACGAAGCAGCGCTTTAGTTTACGAAAAAAGTGCAAGTTTGAAACTTGGAGATACGAGGTTTCTGCCCGACAGTGACGACATCCAGGTCTATAAATGGGATTGGGGGAGGGTTTGAATCAAGGTCTTATAGTGTGAGTGCTACAGTGTCACATCATTTTGAATTACAATGGTAAATAAAACGTCAAAGTCGGTGTCAGAAATCGATGTCATTGTCCGTAAAATTATATGGGCAAACCGAGTCTGGGACTGTGGATTTACAATGTTCTGCTCTCACTATGTAGTCCAGTGGTTCAGGGTAGTGTTGCCAGATTTAGCAAGAGGAAAAAAACTTCTGCGTCTACAAAAACAAGACCAAATTAAGTTGCCAGTTTTACCACTAGAACCCTATACATCGACTATTTTAAAATCTAAGATCTACCAACGTTCTGTGAGCTTGTAGATCTGCTATTGTCAAAGAAATCTTATTTTTATATTTTTTTGAAACATTTAACAACACAAATCTTTCATGTAGGTCATCCCTGGCAAAAATATTTTCAGATAGGGGGTCCGTGGACAAATATACACACATTAAAATGTTTGAGAACCGCTGAACATGTTTGAGAGCCACTGGTTTAAACGACATGAGGAAGGAAGCCGAAATAAGCAACTACACTTTAGAAACAAGCCCAAAATAAACACAAACCCACAACTACCAAGGTTTACAAGTGACGTGACAGAAAAACAAGCCCAAAGTCACTTGCAATAAGCAGACATGGCAACACAGTTTTATGGCGGTACAGTAGAGTTATAAGTACTGTTCCGCTTGTTGACAGCAGCAGACAGTGAGGCCATTCTGCGCTGTCCCTGGTGGATGCTTTACATGTGATGGAAGTGGTTAAAATGCCAAAGAGAAGTCAGACGCACTCAGTCGCACGCACGCACACACACATTCCAAGTGTAGAGCGAGAGACGAAGCCTCCAGTGGTGGACAGAAACAGTAGCCTATGATTACTGTACTTAAAGGAGTAGTTCACCGCCAAAATTAAAACATTTCTATTGATTACTCATGCCATGGAGACTTAAGTTCAATAATATATATTTTTTGTTTTAGTCATATTCCTAAAAGTCAATCATTTCATCACAATAAATGTACCCCCATTGATTCCAGATGGGGAATTTACTGTAATCAAAAAAATATTATTGAACTCAATAGAAAAAAAAATCATTTTGGGGGTGAACTACTCCTTTAAGTACAGATTCTGGGGATCTGTCCTTTACTTGAGTATAATTATTATTTATATACTTATGAGTACATTTCCAAGACGAATATTTTACTTTTTCTTGAGTACATTTCTAGGAAGGCTGTAAAGTACCGAGTAGTTTTAGGTTGGCAGTTGTTTTCTTTCTTTCTTTTTTTTTTCTAAAATGCAATTGGCCAAATTGTTAATAATTTTAGTTTTAGTCATATTTTTGTCATCTGAAAAGCTTTCCATTTCATTTGACTAAATTTACAGTTGATTTTGTCGATAATAATGTATTAAAAACAACTTTTGAATACTTAAGTACACTTAAAAGCAATTATTATTTTACTCCTGCTTGAGTAAAATGTTGACTGAGGTACTTTTAATGTAGTGGAATACATTTTGACCAGGAGTATCTCTCCATAGTGTAAAAGCTGATGAATAAGCTTGAAGAAGCGGGGGTCCTCTGGCGCGGACTGTGAATAAATTATACCAAATTTGTTTTTTTGCTCCGATCGCCTGAGACCGTTCGCCCGCGTTTGAAACCCCATCCTCTTTATGAACTTACCGTGTGCTTAAAAGTCAAAAGAAAAGAAAAGAAAAAGAGTCATGATCATAATTCATTTTCATAACTCGCTGCAGCTGTGTAAACGTCCCGCTACAGCCGCTCAACGCTTTAGAAGTATCACCGTCGCCGCCGCGAAGAAACCTGGTTTCTCCATGGTTTTGGTTTTTACGTACTGTACATTAAACCCATTCAGAACGGGTACACTATATTGTGTATCATTATTTTATGCTTTAACTATTGAAAAATAGCAGATATACAAGCTCACAGCGCGGCACCGAGTGCCGCGCTGCAAGCTTGTAGATCTGCTATTTTTTGAAAAATGGTGAAAATTCGAATTTTGACCCGATTCTATAAGTGACTTTTGAATCCTTCTAAGATTTTTTGAAAAACCTATGTTTCTATGTCAGCAATCTGCCAGCCATCGTCAAAGAAAAGGTCCTTTTCACTTCAACTGGAGC
Source organism: Nannobrachium achirus (assembly GCF_963921795.1). Lineage (NCBI taxonomy): Eukaryota > Metazoa > Chordata > Actinopteri > Myctophiformes > Myctophidae > Nannobrachium > Nannobrachium achirus. The sequence goes on along the minus strand of NC_137823.1, from coordinate 21,871,944 downwards.
TCAGTTAGTCTGTTCTTGAGAGACTACTATGTCAGCGGTTCTCAAACCTTTTCATGTGAAGGACCCCCAAAATGATATTTATTTGGCCAAGGACCCCATCTCAAAATATCTAGTTCCAGGGACCACCCAGAAGCACAATTTGAGTTACAAGCGTTCGCTTTGAAAATACATATATTCAAAGATTTGCACACATTTTCACGACTTTTTCAAAAATAGCAGATCTACAAGCTCGCAGCGCGGCACTCGGTGCCGCGCTGTGAGCTTGTATATCTGCTATTTTTCACTGGTTAAAGCATTCAATAATTCTAGGCCTAAATGGGTTAATGCTTCTGTGGTTTTCAACCTCTTTCACATCAAGGATCCATTATTTATTCAGCATTTGAGCCACGGAAACCACTATTTGATGAGATTTACTGTAGCCTCTCAGAACCAAAACCTAGAATATTTTGTTATCGTTGGATGAGATTTTGTCCACATGTTCCATGCTGTGTTGATGTTGGTACCAATAGGCGAGATAACAGGCAAACGTTCATCGAAATAGCAATTCCTCTACATTCTCTTAATTGTGTAGACTTCTTGTGAATTAAGTAACGCAGATATTTAACAATAATTTAACTCGTATGCGTCCATTTGAGATTATTTTTGAATGTAAAGTGCGTTATAAATAAAATGCAATATTATTATTATTATTATTTGGTTTCATTTTACGCTCTCTAGAGTTAAAGAACTATAAGGGTCCATTTAGTTACCAACTCTCCAGCATTTAGCTGGGGACCACCTGGAACCCCCTCAAGGACCACTGGTGGTCCCCGTACGACTGGTTGAGAACCACTGCCCTACTTCAACATGCTCTTTAAGTCTTGTATTATAACTTATAAGAGTGTTACACAGAAAAATCTAAACGCTCTTTTACTATACACCTGCTATTTTCACTTTTTTATATTATTTTTAAATAGTTAGCAAAAGAATAGAGGTGGTGAGACAGAGATATAGGCAAATGACGATTGGCTCAAACCTTCCATCCAGACTAACGCAGCAAGCAATAACTCTTTCTGAAGAAGAGTTAAACAAAAGGTTTAATAGCTTTGAAGGCATTAAATCTTTTTCTTTTTTTTTTTTTACTATTTTTTCTCCTCCTTGCCAAGGATTTTCCACTTTTTCTTGTTTTCTTTTGTGGCAATTAAATAGTTATTAAAAACAGGAACGGTTTTGGACATACAAGGTTTCCACGGGACATCATTCAATTTCCTGGTCGCCGGTGCGGTTTAAAAGAAGGTTCCTTGTTTCTGTATGATGTTTGATCTACCTATTATTATGTTAACTCCTCCTATAGGGAATGAACCCTGCTCCCTCTCCTCCAATCACTGCCAAGAAGAAAGCACTCTCTGATGCTTTACTTTAGTACAAATACTACATTGTTGTAGAAATACTCTGTTACGAGCAAAAGTACAATATTTACTTGAGTGAAAGGGCAAAAGAATTGGCATCAGAATATGCTTATAGTACAAAAGTAAAAGTACAAATATTTGTAAAATGTTTGAAACGTGAGTTTTTTGATCGGCTATTTTAGAATCGTGAGACTATGAAGTAAGGCTTAATTGGCTCAATGTATTTTTTGTAATTATCCAATTATCCAATAATCCAACTTTACATTGTACACCATGTATTTTGCATGTATTTTAAACGCTCAATTAAAATAAAGGTCTACTAACTACTTACTGTAAGTATTGAGTAAATGTACTCACTTACTCTCCGCCACTGCCAAGCAGGACATGGAATGAACTTTGTTTTTCGTCCAGCAGCCCCTGCATTCTGAAACACACCAACCATTAGTTACCACTGGATCCTAGTGGAGCATTTTACCAGACCCATGTGATGAATGTGACCTCGTCACATGGCTGATTACCTGCCACGAAGGGGTTCAAATGAAACCGCATTTGACTTTTATCCAATGCAAATTGTCACGTTTTATACCTGCAAAAGTTGTTGGAAAAATGGAGCAAAGTTTTTAAGCTTTCAGTCAAACATTCATTCACGCCAGCAAAGTCCAACCAAAAGCGTCCCCATTCTGGGGTGGACATTCCTGCTAAAATAACAGATCTACAAGCTCAGAACACAAGGTGCTGTGTGACCTGATGTTTTGGAAAGTTCGGTACTCCGTTCAACTTAAAGGAGTAGTTCACCACTTTTCAACCTGTCTTCATATAATAGGTCCTCACTAATGTTCATGATAAAATATCACAATTCTTTTCTACTCAGTCCAAGTCTCCTAGGGGAGCTGTGGGAAGTTCAGAATCCATAGTCTTGTGTCATCATCATTTTCCAAAAAAAATTTTTAATCAATATTTTTGAAAAAAATATTTAGATTTTTATTATCGTGAGAACAATGGCTTCCACTTTAAAATTGCAACTTTTCAGGAATAGAAAGCCTGCAGTTTCTATAAGCTGGATTGACAATCGATGATGTCACAAGACTATGGGTTTCTGACCTGCCCACAGCCCTTCTCTGAGAAAAAAAAAAAAGAAAAAAGCTATTTTTGAGTGAGGACCAATTATATGAACATAGGTTGAAAAGTGGTGGAGTGCCCCTTTAAGTATATCATTTAGTTTACTTTTTAAGTAAGGCCTTTTTTATGTGTGTGTGGTAGTTCAAGGGCAAGTCAATGGACAATATAAAAAAAAGGGTTCATGGCCTGTTAGGACGGCAGTGGCTCAGGGGTAGAGCGGCCACTTGGCATCTGGAAGGTTCCCAGTTCGATCCCGGGCTCCCCCAGTGTTAGTGTTGACGTGTCCTTGAGCAAGACTCTGAGCCCCTAGTTGCTCCTGGTGAGCAGGTTGGTGCAAAATCTCTGTAAAGCTCCTTGGATAAAGGCTCCATATAAATGCACCATAATTACCATTTACCCATGTGTCCACTTAACACGGATCAGATGGGTGGGCTATGTGCAATGCCTAATCTTATTGCACGTATTTGTCTTCTTTTTAACAAACGTTTATGTGTGTAATGTGTGTGTGTGTGTGTGTGTGTGTGTGTGTGTGTGTGTGTGTGTGTGTGTGTGTGTGTGTGTGTGTGTGTGTGTGTGTGTGTGCGTGTGCGTGGTGGTCCAGGTACAAGTCCAACGAGGACTATGTGTACGTGCGCGGCCGCGGCCGGGGGAAGTACATCTGCGAGGAGTGCGGCATCCGCTGCAAGAAGCCCAGCATGCTGAAGAAGCACATCCGCACGCACACCGACGTCCGGCCATACGTCTGCAAGTTCTGCAACTTCGCCTTCAAAACGAAAGGTAGCTGTCTGTCTGTCTGTCTGTCTGTGCCATAGACATAGAAAGGTAGACGCCTCCTTCAGCTCTGGGGCGTCTTAAAAAAAGGCAAGGCAATTTTTAAGTCAGGCTTCCGGAATTCTGAGACGCTTCCGCCTGTGTCACAGAAGGGGACGTTCAGTAACCTCGCCTCACCAGGCTTTCTGGGAGAAAGTCTGGTATTCGTTTACTAAACAGGTTGGTTGATCCGGTCTAGACCGGATGACATCTTACGTCATTTTGTATTCAAAACGGACTACACTTTGGCCGGAACTACCGACCGGAATCAGTTTTAACCCAGTTAGCGCATGCGCAAAACTGGGTTAAAACTGATTCCGGTCAGTAGTTCCGGCCAAAGTGTAGTCCGTTTTGAATACAAAATGACAAAGGACGCCATCCGCTCCCGACCGGATCAAAAGCCCGAAAATTGGAAGCGATCCCAGGCTAGACGTTCAGTATAGGCCAATTAGAGGCGGGACGTCTTTCCTAGCATTTGTTTCCTCATGCCAATAAAACTCCATTGAATTGACCCGGAAAAGGCATGCTGTGATTGGCCATTACTGTCTGTCCGTCTCTTCCAGTCTCTCTCAGGTCTCTTTAGTTTGATGGAGTACGCAGTAAAAATCCCAAAGCAGTTGTCCAGAACATATTTAAAGGAATAAAACATTTTTTGGGGGGGGGCATCTTTTAAACCTTCATTTGACAGCGATAGTAGAGAGACAGAGACGGGACATGCAGAGAGAGAGAGAGAGAGTATCGAATGACATTCAGCAACGGTCCGTCCGTCCAGGAATCGAACCAGGGACCCATGAGCAGGTGCATTTGTGGTGTGCCCATGTGCTGTGCGCCCTATACCACTTCGCCGCAATGCAATTCGTTTTACCTTTCTACATGGTAGGGCAGGGGTCTTCAACGTTTTCAGCCCAAGGACCCCTTAGTTGAGAGAGAGATGAAGCAGGGACCCCCACAACCTGTTCGATTTCATATAGTTTAATCGTTTGACAGCACAATCATCATCGGTGTATTTTGGATTCATGTCAATTTGTGTTTTCAGATATTTAACCACTTGAACCGACAATACTTAATAAACTTGACCTTTCATGTTAAAATGTTAAAATCCTAGCGATAAACGATACTACCGATTATCCCCACCCCTATGGGTGCTGGATTCCAATCCCCCAGCAGGACACGAAGCAGATCGCAGCTTCCATCTGACTCTGGGAGTTGCTCTCAGAGTTAACAAGTGGATAAATGGAACGCAGAGGGATTTTACTGAGTGTGAGCACTAATGTTTATGGGCGGTGCAGTTTTGACGGGTTCACCCGTTTGACGCACAGCAGAGGAAGTTGTGACAGCTGCTGCGGACCGTCTAACCGAGCCGCTCCTAATGAAAGGAGACAACGCACCACGAGAACACAAAGAGTTTTTATTGCATTTTTATTTCTCCGTGCTTATTATCGCCCCCTGGCCCTGTCTACGAGCTTCTCCAAACAAAGGGGGAAGAGGGACATGATGCTGATTTGTTTGCCTGTTAGACTAACTCAAACGTCGTTCTGTGCGCCAACGGGTGATTTAGTTAAAGCTGCACTTGTTCTACCCCGGATTTGAACCTGTTTCTTCCTGCGCAAGTGCTGATTTCTTTTTTTTTTCACCACTGAGATAATAGCTTACCTGCTTGCTCAGAGGAGAGCTTCCAAGACAAATCTTTGTCAAAACCGAAACAAGATAGCTTGTGTCAAACCTAGATAGACCATCTAAATGTCTCAATAGAACCATATACCCCATTGACCTGAACTGAATATGTGAAACAATCTGCACTCTGTGTATGTGTCTGTATGGGGCCTTTTCCACCAAAAGAACCTTAATTGGTTAAAAAAATCAGTGCCGTTCAACTTTCTTGAAAACTTTGTTCGTTCTTGCGAACCAAGGTTTCAAGAAGCAGTGTCGTTCAACTTTCTTGGAACCTTGGTTGGTTCTTGCGAATCGGCCGCGAACCGGCTTGCGTTTCCACCAGATTGAACCATGAGGAACTAAGGATTTTGTGGTTCCCGTTCCGAACCAACTTTTACGGTTCAGAACCAACTCCAGTTCTCTGTGGAAAAGCACACCTCTTGTTCATCCCATAGGCGGGAGAAAGAACCCGAACTGGTTCTTTGCCGGTGGAAAAGGTCCCTATTTGATGTGTCTTATTTAAAAAAAAAAAAGAAAAAAGTCTCAATAGAAGTTCAGGGAGACCGAATACAACAAAAGTTACATAATACAGCGTTTAAGTCAAACTTAACACATTGTCGTCGGGGGCACGAAACAACATGGTGCCAGTTTTACCACCCTCACAATAAGAGGCCTGTCTCTTTATTTATGCTTTGCCTGTTTTCACCTCAGACAATTAAGTCCCACAATGCAACGCAATACATAATACCATCACTGTTGGATAGAAACCTGGTATCTCTGGCCTATCTCTTGGGTGGCGCAGTGGTAAAAGTGCCTGCCCACCCACCGCAGAGTCTGTGGGTTCAAAAGCACCGTCGAGGAGTAGGACGAAGGTTCTACGTCCATCCCGGTGGGGGCTCCTCACTGGCAGGTGAGCCAGTAGGCATCAGTGACAACACACACAAATGTGTGGAGGGAGGAATTGATTGGCATAATGACTACATTGGGAAGATAACTGGGTAGAAAGCAAAGAAACACGAAGAAGAATTATTCAACGCTTAATGTTTGTTTTTGTTTTTCGGTTGGGCTACTTTGTTTGGCTTACTTTGTTCTTTGTTCTTTTTGAGGTTAATTCTGTCTGTTGTTTTTTTATAAATATTGAACCAAATGTATTAAGAGCTTGTGGCAAAAATAATAACTACACTGAATCTATTGGAACAACAGGACCTTTTTTTTCTCTCCTGCGTTTCTTGAAAAGTTCATGTTTTTATTTTAAACCTACATACAAGGTTTTCCTTCCCGACAGCGACGACGTGTGCTTATACACGTCGAGCCAATTAAAGGTGAGAGTTTCGACGGGAACAGGGCGAGGTGTTGAGGTTCTGGAGACGTTTCGGCGTGAAAACACACACACGCGCACACACCTCCCTCCGTCTGCGTTTATGTCTTCATTAAGACGCTGTTGTGGGGCAGACAGTGCAAAGCCAGACGGCTTCATATGGTCGCTGTCGGCATGGAAAACCCTTCCTTTATTTATTGTTACTGTGACACGAAAAAGAGATTAACCCATTTAGGCCAAGAATTATTGAATGCTTTAACCAGTGAAAAATAGCAGATATACAAGCTCACAGCGCGGCACCGAGTGCCACG
>NC_137823.1:21735345-21862845 GCF_963921795.1 Nannobrachium achirus | reverse complement strand
GGAGAAACATTTAATAAACACACCCTGAAGCGCACGCGCACACACACGCACACACAACACACGCACAGAGACTTACTTTAATTTAGTAAGTCTCTGTGACGTTGTTCACCAAAGAATATTCGAATATTCACTTTTTTTTTTTTATTGTTTTCTCTTTAAAAAATATATACTTTATAAAACTTGGCTAGATAGGAAGTCATAAGAATGAGTTGTCAATGCCCCTGGTGGATGAATTTGTTAATGCTCTATACCAGGGGTTCTCAAACCTTTTTAGGACGTGACCCTCAAAATAAACATATTTGAACTGGGGACCCCCACCCTAACAAGCACTTGGAATTGTAGGTATTGCATTTAACTCATTGAATGCCCTTTTCAAGATGGCCGCCAAGTACCAGGATGCCACGTTCCTAAATTTCTAGTGCACAGATCAATTTTTAGTGCACGGATCGTGCACGCCCATGCACCATATATGCACCATATGTGTAGTACTTTTTAACAGCTTTCAAACAAAAGAATCCGCTTGGAAATCCGTTCAGGCATTCATGAGATAGAAGCCTTCAAAGTCAGACAAAACAAACACTGCCACCTTCCTAAATTTCTAGTGCACGGATACATTTTTAGTGCACGGATCGTGCACGCCCATGCCTAGATCATGCACCATATGTGTAGTACTTTTTAACAGCTTTCAAACAAAAAAATCCGCTTGGAAATCCGTTCAGGCATTCATGAGATACAAGCCTTCAAAGTCAGACAAAACAGCCATTTTTGACATTTTGAAAGATGTGTTTGTTATGGGGCTAAAACATGCAATTTCGCAATTGCGATCATGCCTAATACATTTGAGGCATTTTTAGATTTTTTTTTATAATTTTTTTTTTTTTTTCTTTTTTTTCAAAATGGCTTCCAACTCGGGAAACTCGGGCTGTGGCAGCCTGGGACTACTGTAATAACTCGGGAAACTCGGGCCTTGGCAGTCAATGAGTTAATGTGACTCCTCGCGTTGCGAGACGTTGTGAGCATGTAGATCGGCTATTTTCACAATGTTCGCCTCCTGCTTACATATTATATTTCTTTGACAGTTTGGCCAGTCCTGTCGAATATTCGACTATTCGAATACTTTGAGGTCGAATAATTCGAATACTAACAATCACTATTCGTGAATGCCCTACTGCAAAGACGGTACAAACGGAATACTTGGTTCCTTTTGTACACTCTTTGGAGTTAAATTAACACAGTCAGTGCCATATGTAAAGTGGGACCTCTTATATTGCCACCAAAGTGTACAAAGGTTTAAAAAATAGTGTGCAATAAAAGACGATTGGCACTGTTGGCAGGGAAGACCATAGTTAAAAAGACGATTCTATTTTAGAAATCGTCTTTTTGGCATGGTATGAGTTGTTAACTGCCTCAGTACTTTTCTCTGCCTCTCTCTGTCCCTCTATCGCAGTGGTTCTCAACCTTTTCAGGCCGCGACCCCCAAAACAATCATATTTTAACTTGGGACCCCCCCAACCTGACGAGCACTAAGAGTTGAGGAATTACATTTTGTATAACACAGTTCTATTGTGAAAATAGCTGATCTACATGCTCACAACGCCTCGCGTTGCGAGGTGTTGTGAGCATGTAGATCTGCTATTTTCTGCCTCTAGAGGTATTTTCTGCCTCTAGAGGTATTAAAAAGTCCTTAAATCGTCACTTTAGAAATGTGCAGCTACCCTCTATACACTTAAACGTTATGTTTGTTTGTTTACTGTTGAGTGAGAAAACGATGTTGCACATTAAGTTAATCATCTGGGGACCTCCCCAAAATAATGTGGGGACCCCCCTGGGGGTCCCGACCCCACAGGTTGAGAACCACTGCTCTGTCACACGCACGCACGCACACGCTGTGTGATTCCCTGGGCTGGTGGGCCTGCATTCCAGACAGTGATTCCTGGTAGCGTGCTGTGCTGTGGACCGGGATGCAGCAGCAGTGACTCGGTGTGTTGTCGGGGCTCGGCGCACGGTGCGGTCCTGAAGGGACAATTAGTGTTAATGAGAAGCAGACTGCGACGCATGTCAAACAACCACACTCTACACGACTGCTTTAAAAACAACCTCCGCGTAAAAAGCATCCGCCCGCTATCTCCCTATTAACACTTGGGGAGCCAAACGCGTTCAGGGACGAGTTATGGCCACTAGATGTCACCCTGCCACAGGAAGTTATATCGTCGAGGGACGAGTCAACAAATAGTTAACTTTTCGAGACCGCAGCTTCCCTTTGCATGCCCTGAATCCATTACGTCACCCAGCCAGGGCAGGAAGCCCCCTGTCTCTCCCCACACGGAAGGATTTTACATGGCTTTAGATTCTACTTTGAAACATAAGAACGGCTTTATCTGAGAATGAGGTAAAAACAGCCCCATGGAGGCAGAGAGCTGATTGTTTTCACGGCGACACTTTACCGCGAATTTACCGCGATTTTTTTACCGCGAGTTTCGCGAGCGTTTGTAAACAAATGGAGTACCTCCTCAATCTTCTCTGGACACGCACGTGCACACGCACGAAGCTTGCGGGGCTCATCAAAACATAACGTAAGTCAATGGTGGCACCAGCAACAGCTATAAATGTTATAAACCTTGGCCGCCCATGTGTTAATAGGCCGGTGGTTCTCAAACTTTTTTTTCGTGTCAAGGACCCCCATATTGACACTTATTAGCCCCCCATTTGAAAAGATATGCCGGGGACTCATAAGAGAAGGTTTTCACGGCTCTATAGTAGTGATTCTCAACCATTTTAGTTTCAAGTACCCTTAGTTTGACATGGACTAGGCTACAGACCCCCATTTAAATGGTATTTCTATGTCTGAGACCCTAATTGAATGGGGAAAATTAAAATGGTAAAACAGAATTAATTTGCAAGTGTGACTCACGTCACGCCAACAACAATTAATTCTGTCCATGTCCCTTTTATGCCAGTACTGTATATGGACTATGGAGATCCCTGATGTCATCAATATTATGCCCATATCTGGGAATGCCCACATATGGACATATTGTGTCAGTCTCATGATGCCGCAACGCAAGTCACACTTGCAAATTAATTTCGTCCTTGTCCCTTTTACGCCCATATGGAGATCGCGACCTCGCCCTTAGGGCGTCTTACTAGTTTATATTGTAAAATTCCAAAGATCATTTAGATGGGGACCCCCTGGAACTCCCTCAAGGACCCCTGGGGGTCCCCATATCCCACTTTGAGAACCAATACTCTGGGGAAAGACCTGGTCAAGCCTCCACCAGCTGTATACAATTTTGATTAAATGTACAAAATTCACCAAATCTTATCTTCGGTTGGATTTGTACAAAATCTGCGGATAGTGGCTTTAAAGCCTGTATTTTCCTCTCGCTTTTCTTTCTTTTCTTTTTTTCTTTTTTTACAGTCGGTGGGTGTGCTGGTCTGGGTTCAGCATTCCTCTCAGGGCTTAGAAACTTCACACTCACACACACAAACACGTGCACAAACCGTACGTGTACGCATGCACACGCACGTACAGACACACACACACACACACACACACACACACACACACACACACACACACACACACACACACACACACACACACACACACACACACACACAAACGAGAGGGGTTTGGTAGAGAGAGAGAACCCAGTCATTCCATTAGACGTAAACATTTGTGGCTTTTTTTTTTAACACACACACATACACACACAAATGTGTTGTATATAGAAGGCTAACAGGAAAAGTAGCTGTGTGTTAGTGAATGTGATTTCCTCTGCTAGAAATCAGCCTCATGTAGTTTTATTGGCTGAATGGGGGAGGGGGGGGCTACTCGCCCACTGCATGCATGCTGCTTCTGGAACTCCCGTACACTGTGGAATATGAGTCCCTCAGGGCTCTGTTCTAGAGCCCGCTGCATGCTGCTTCTTGGAATCTAAACACTTAAACCCTCTAGTCTTAAGCCTCATTCCCGCGCGCTCGTTTTTTTCCAACGAACCTAAGCACAACGGTGGGGGGCGCGGAGGAAAGGAAGAGCTTGTTTTCGGTGACGGCGACGGAGGCGCGCCGTCTCAGGCGACCTTGAGCCACGCGAGACACCGGCGAGTGAGCGGTAGCGAGCGAGTCACCGTGTCAAGCGTTGCGAAGGTCGCATGAGCTGACTCAGCGCCGTCCGAGTTATGTCAGATATGGACAGAATAGTGGACAGACTTTCGGCACCTCCCGCGGTCCAAGTGAACACAACGGAGCGCTCCCTACTATCTACTTGCCCACTGGCCCCCACCGTTGTGCTTAGGTTCGTTGGCAAACGCCAGGTCTCCAGGTAAAGATATCGTTTTAACCCATTTAGGCCTAGAATTATTGAATGCTTTAACCAGTGAAAAATAGCAGATATACAAGCTGTGCCGCGCTGCAAGCTTGTAGATCTTCTGGGGGGGGGGGGTCCCTGGAACTAGATATTTTGAGATGGGGGTCCGTGGCCAAATAAATATCAGTTTGGGGGTCCTTCACATGAAAAGGTTTGAGAACCACTGACATAGTAGTCTCTCAAGAACAGAATAACTGAGCTCCAGTTAAGTGAAAAGGACCTTTTCTTTGACGATGGCCAGCCAGATTGCTGACATAGAAATATAGGTTTTTCAAAAAATCTTAGAAGGATTCAAAAGACACTTATAGAATCGGGTCAAATTGTTTTCTAGACTCTTCAATCGCTTCACTTTGGTCGAGCTGGTCAGTGTTGAAAAATAATATATGTCACGTCAGAATCAAGGCAAAATACCTGGAAAAGGGGAGTCCCAAAATCAAACACCCAAAACATTCTCCGGAAACATCAACGCTGATTGGATGTCAGGACGCGATTGGTGGAGTCGGGGGGAAGTGAAGGTCACTTCACTTGGATTTTTCCAACTGGGGGCGAAAATAGTGACGCGACCAGCAGTAACGTTCGCGCCGCCCGTTCGGATGGTTCGCGCCGTGCTTGGTCGCGCTTCGTCTCGTCTTTGCGTTCACTTTGTATGTAATCGCGCCGCTCGAACTACCCAGGTTTGAACGCAGCATAAGAAACAAACAAACAAACAAACAAAACTATTTTTTTAACCCTTTAACAGTGAGGATGTGAGTTGTGTAGCGTAGGAGCTGCTTGGTGAGCTGCCAGAGTGGCTTTACGAGAGACATGGCTGCTAGCTGTCTGAAGGCTCTTGGTCAGAGCGTGGGCATTCATTCTGGAGTAACAGCTACTGTTCTCAGGGGTCATCAATATGTCCGTACTTTGTCTTGTCCATGGACATTTTTAGATTTTTCTTTTTTTACACATTATTCTAAATGGTAAATGGTGCATTTATATAGCGCTTTTATCCAAGATGCTTTACATAGATTGTGCATTACATTCACCCATTCACACACTCATTCATACACCGGTGGTGGAGGAAACCATGCAAGGCACCAACCTGCTCACCGGGAGCAATTAGGGGTTCAGAGTCTTGCTCAAGGACGAGGATATTTTGAGATGCGGGTCCGTGGCCAAATACATATCATTTTGGGGGTCCTTCACGTGAAAAGGTTTGAGCACCACTGACATAGTAGTCTCTCAAGAACAGGCTAACTGAGCTCCAGTTAAGTGAAAAGGACCTTTTCTTTGACTATGTCTAGCCAGATTGCTGACATAGAAACATAGGGTTTTAAAAAAGTCTTAGAAGGATTCAAAAGACACTTATAGAATCGGCTCAAAATTCTAATTTTCACGATTTTTCAAAAATAGCAGATCTACAAGCTCGCAGCGCAGCACTCGGTGCCGCGCTACATAATGTGTACCCGTTCTAAATGGGTTAAAAGGTTTGAGCACCACGGATCATAGAAGACATTCTTAGGTATTTTTCAGGCAAAAATGGGTCAATACTAATGTCATTAATCTCCTTACTGTTGTTGTTCGTCCACGTCCAGACGTGGGAGAGGAGGGCCAGAGGTCCTGTGGGAAGGCTCTGGGCGGAGGAGGAGGAGGAGGCGTCATGGCCGACCACCAGTTCTCGGACGCCGACGACTCGGAGGACGACGACGGGGCGGACGACGTGGACGACGACGAGGACGACGAGGACGACTACAACGACGGCGACTCCACGCCCAAGACGCGCTCGCGCTCCACCAGCCCGCAGCCGCTCTACGGGCTGCCCGCCATGTCGGTCACCTCCGTGGCCGCCTCCCACTCGCTCACGCACTACCACCCCTCCTCCCATCACCTGCTCCACCACCACCACCGCCACCACTCCGAGCTCCTAGGTAAACAAGAGTTGTTTTAGCTGTCTTCTGTTTTATCAATTTCTTTTACCATTCATCAAGTGTTTTATTTATAGGCCTATATATAGTTGTTGTCCCCAGGTGGAAACCTTGTATGTCCGAAACCGTTTTGTATTTTTGTGCAACAGTCTTGTATGGTGAAGCAGGGCTTTACTTTATGGGGGGGGGGGGGGGGGGGGGGGGGGACATATACATTTGAAACTTGGAGGTAATTGGTTTCTGCCCGACAGTGACGATATATGTTTTTTTTTTTTTTTTTTTACATTTTATCAATGAATCAATTAACCATTTAAGTCCTATTTCATACTTTGTCGCACACTGGTACAAACAATTTTTCACTATTGCAAAAGCTCCCAACACGTCGTGGCGCTTTGTGAGCTAGTAGAACAGATATTTTCTCTTGTTGTTTTTTTTCCAAATTTATTTTTTTACATTCTCTGAAGTTTGTTGCTTCTGCTGACAGGCCCAAAATAGGAACCGATTGTTATTATTTATTCAATGTTAGTTTGTTTTTCATTATCATAATCAACTAAATGGATTAGTTTGATGAACTGTCACACCCCTGTGTAACCCTAACAGGCACCAACAACAAGCCACAGTTGTTCGGCTACTTCACCACCGTGCCCAGCATCCAGATCACACCGCAGGGAGCAGAGAGAGAGGCTGAATGCCAGCAGGTAAGACTGAGCAGTAATGCTTCATTTAGAATCCGTCGCAAGACCGCCTTGGTTGCTGAAAATAGACCATCTTCTCCACTTCTGGCTCCCACACTGTGGAATGAACTCTCCATTGCAATTAGACCATTGCAGACTCACTCACTAGCCTGGATACCAGCCTGTTATGCTACATTCAGTGGATTGGTTTTGTCACTTTGGTCCTCAGTCTTGAAAGCCTCCATTGGACTCGTGTTTCCTGACGCCACCTGTTACGTAGGCGACGTCGTTGCTGATTGTATGTTGTTCCAACGAATCAGAGTAGGGTTAGGGTAGCTACGTCATCAGCCAGCCAATACACACTGGTGTATTTGTCCCACCCCGCACCACAGACCAATCGGAAGCCGCGAGTGGTTTTCACTCTTCACTCTTTCTATCTGCTTTGGAGATTGGAGCCTGGCCAGACTGAGAAGCGAAGTGACAAAACCAATCCATGGAACGTAGCGTAGCAGGCTGGTACCCAGGCTATCAATGATGGCTTATATGCAAAGGATAACATGTCATTTTGATAGCATCTTACGGTATGTAGTCAGATGCCACGTCATTGTTGACCTGGTGTCCTAGTATAGTGTGTATAGTTTCAATGTAGAGATTATTGATTATTGAGTTAAGCCGTGTACACACTACAGATATATAGTTATAAAAATAAGCGAGCTAAACAACCAGGCAGCTTGGTCAAAACCATGCAGCTTTATTTTTATGCAAATGAGCGTGTCCAAGGTACCTGTCACTCAACTCTATGCCAGTCAGCCTGCTTTCGATGAGAGAAAACAGGTTGTTTTAACAGGAGTGCATTCGGAAACCTATAATATAAAATAGCCTCTCTAGATGGGTATTTCCCATCTAGAGAGGCTATTTTTTTACTACATAATCTTTTTCTGGTTAAAAAATAAGAATAGAACATTCAAACAAGCTGTTAAATAACTTAACAAGCCGTTTTGGTCGGTACCGTTGCCTGTACGTAGGCTGGGACACACACACACACACACACACACACACACACACACACACACACACACACACACACACACACACACACACACACACAGCGCGCGTTCAAATAGCCTCTAGCTGCACAACGGCTCCTGTCCCTGGGCAGATGACACAGACCACGGCCAGAGCGGACAAAGCGCCGCAAAATAAACATCCAATGCAAGAAGGGACAGCAGTGGGGAACGCCACCGAGTTATATGAGTTCCCTTCGGCGTTGTCGTATGTATCATTTTCGGTACGACCACGAGCAATGAGCAAACGAACAGCGTCGCTTCTGCAGAAACTAAAGTGGAAGCTGCCCCAGCCGTATCTGGTCTCAGCTGTGGGGAGTTGAGAACAAAAGGATTGCTAATTGATTGGAATGTACTCAACGCGTCTCTCTCTCTTTCGCTCTCTCTCTCTCTCTCTCTCACTCACTCACGCACACACAACGCTCCCCCCAGTACCGGTCTCCTCTCCTCAACCTCTGGAGGGAGGCTATTATTCCAAACGTAGGAGACGGTGGTAACCACCGGGTGGTTGTAACACCGTCCTACGGTAGGAATACTCGCTCACGGGAGGACAGAGGGTTTTCACGACTTTTTGGTTGTATATCCTTTCATTTAAGTCCATATATATGGCAAATTATCATTAATATTACATATATAGCCGTTATTTAAAAAAAGTTGAAATATTGCAATTTCTGCAGCTCCGTGTCTGTGGTCAGACGAGTTGATTCGGGGGGCTGAATCCCC
Organism: Nannobrachium achirus; assembly: GCF_963921795.1. Taxonomy (NCBI): domain Eukaryota; kingdom Metazoa; phylum Chordata; class Actinopteri; order Myctophiformes; family Myctophidae; genus Nannobrachium; species Nannobrachium achirus. Next base: position 21,854,114 of record NC_137823.1, on the reverse strand, counting down.
GCCTACTCAGACCATGCTGTGATCTGATTGGTTGGGCAAAACAAAGCAAGTTATGTTGCAGTGTGAACGATAAAAAAAAGCTGCTATAAAATTGAGGACTAGTGAAAAAAAAGCAAACTTTTCATTTCCAAGCTTTTTTTCGAGCATGGAAGCTGGTTTCCATAGAGATAACATTGAATTACCAAGCTAAACGTTCAACTATATATCTGTAGTGTGTACGAGGCATAAAGCACCATTCCCAATGGGCAGGATAACTATTACTATATCTTTCACCATTGTATTTTTTTTATAGTTGGTGTGAACACTGCCGTCCACTTGGCTGGAACAATTTTAAAACTATATTTTTTATAGTTATAGTTCTCAGTGTGAATGCCCCTTTAGACTGATGATCTTGGATTACCTATGATCCTACTATTTCTATGCATTTGATGTATCACCTCTCCTTCTGCCCTCCACCTGCCTCTCCCTCTCTGCCCTACAGGGGGCTCCAGTGAGCAACAGCAGCAGCAGCATGGACGAGGACCTCCCCGTCCCGTCCCCGGACCCGTCCTCCTCTCTCTCCCCGTCCTCCCGCCTGTCCTCGCCTGGCCTGGACCCCCCGCTGTCCCCCGCCTCCTCCTCCTCCCCCTCCTCGCGACGCTACCTGTCACCGCACAGGTGAGCTTTTTGGTCCAATGCTAGTTTCACTCTGCATTCTATTTATCATCATCAATTTTAGATGTGAAGCAACTCTCCGCTTTACGTACCAGTAAGACTCCCTAATCGGGAGATAAGCGACCGTAGGTGGCTTATCTCCACAAATAGGGCAAAAATTAGTTTTTCCAAAATCTTCCTGATCCATGTTGATGACATGAGTGTAGACATGCTGTGTAGTGATATTCGTGATTTTAGGGCAAAAACTGTAGGAGCAGTGTCCAAAAATGTGTTTTAAAAATCGGCCTGAAGGTGGCGCTAGAATAGGGCCATCTGAGAAATGAGGGGTGGGGTGTCCGCGTTGCCTTGGCGGACGAATAGCTACCGGCCCCGGCTCTCCCGGACGCTCCTAGCCCGACTTACGGCATTTTATGTGTGCTGCAGTGGCAGGGGGTCCTCCACTGGGGGCGCCACCACTTTTGCATTCGTTCTAGAGCACCAGGAGTCGGTGGTCCCCGGGAATTCCCCGTGAGCAGCCCCGTTGGGGTGGTCATTTGGTCATTTTTGCACATTTGGTCATTTTTTACATCTGGGGGTCTGGGGGTCCCTGGGGCTCTGGGGGTCCTTGGAGGTTGTAGTTTGGCAGTCAAGGAGTGTGTGCAAAATTTGGCATGGATCGGGGCAACGGTTGTGGAGATATGAGCAGGGCAAAAGTGTGACGGACTCACGGACTGACGCACGGACAGCCGGTGGAGGTTTTGATAGTAAATGCGACCTGACGGTCGCAAATATTTGACAATTTGATATTAAAAGTTAAGTTATTCAATTGAAACTTTAGAACAATGTTAACACATTAAGCTAATCATCTGGGGACCCCCTCAAAGTCATTTAGGGGGGTTCGGGAACAACTGTTCTATTGTCTTTGTTCATAAGAGCGTCTTCCTAAAATGTCCTCAAAATGGTTCCATTGCCACAGGGAGCTGTCGCCCCGTGGCGGGCGCCGCCTCTCGCCCCGGCGGGACATCTCTCCCCTGCGCCACATCTCGCCCAAGAGGGACCTGGGCGGAGGGGTCTTCCACCGGCGGGACCTGTCCCCCAGGAGGGAGCTGTCGTCTCGGGGGCTCCTGTCCCCTCACCCGGGAGGGGGGCCCGGCAGCAGGCCCGCCTCTCCGGGAGGAGGGGGGGCGACGGGGGGCAGGGACTACAAGCGGGACCTGTCGCCGCGCGGCCGCCACAGGGGCATGATACGAGCCCTGTCCCCCCGCCGAGGGGGGCTGCACCACCACCAGCACCAGAGGTGAGAAGAAGGGTTTAAAGTTAGTTGACTTTTGGAAAATGTCATCTTCAATGTTAACCTGTTAAAGAACCTGCCGATAATAAAAAAATATCTCTCTTCTAAGGGAGAGTTTGAAGGTCCCATTTTTAACACAAGAAAACACCTGATTGGTTAAAAAAGAAAATGCTTTTTTAGACGTGCGCCTCTAGTGGAAGCAGTGTGTCCAGCCTGACTGAGTGAGAGAGACAGGCAATGAAAGCAGTGAAATAAATACAATATGTTTGTAAAAAAAAATATATATATATATATATATCAGAGATTGCGTTAGACCGGGAATTGCCGGATTTGACCGATTTGTTATGGCCAAGACCGAAAAATAAAATTCCTCCCGGACATCCTGACCGATTGAAAAACCAATGGTCAATTATTATTATCGCTGTCTGCTCCTCTGCGCAGGCTGCCTGCCTCTCTCTCTCTCTCTCTCTCTCTCTCTCTCTCTCTCTCTCTCTCTCTCTCTCTCGCTCGTTCTCTCTCTCTCTCTCTCTCTCTCTCTCTCTCTCTCTCGCTCTTTCTCTCTCTCTCTCTCTCTCGCTCGCTCGCTCGCCCGCCCGCCCGCGCGCTCCCCCCGTTCTCTCTCTCTCTTTCTCTCTCTCGCTCGCTCATTTCAGTGTCAGTTTGCGATGCACGCACAGCATGTAAAGCCATGGGAATTAAGGAATGCACGCACGGTCAGCAATCAACCCATAAACAAACATTATACACTTGATTGAAGTTATGAGGAGAGGAGATGGAGTGGAGACAGTAGGAAGAACAAAGCCTTATCAACTCTCCCAAAGTTGCATAACATGCGCATGGACGCACTGTCACCACTCGATAGTGAGTATTGGATTAATTGCTGGCCAGATGAATCTATCAACCTTTTCATTATTCTGAAGTCAAGACATGGTATTGTATTGTTGGCATGAAACATGATGCAACAGAAAGACGTTGTTGTGAAAGCAGTGTGCGTGTGCCACATGCAGACAGCCTGCGCGAACAGCGCGATTAGTCCAATATAATTAATTCCCTTATGCAAGATTGAAGCGTTTTTTTCTTTTTAGCCTATACTTTTTCATTCAATTTGTTTTCAGTCCCAACTATGCAGTAGGCCTAATACTTAACTGTTGCTATTGGCTGTTTGTGCACCTGCTTGTAATGTATGCATTAAAATGATTGTCCGGTATATTCTTCAGATGTCCGGTAAATTTTAATCATGCCGGTCACGGTGACCGGCAGTTAAAAATCCTAGCGCAATCACTGATATATATATATATAATGAAATATAAACGTCTTCATCCGGCGATGATCTGCTCTCTCTCTCTCTCTCCCTCTCTCTCTATCTCTCTCTCTCTCTCTCTCTCTCTCTCTCTCTCTCTCTCTCTCTCTTCACGTTCTCGCCTTCATACTCTGGAACCATTGGACAAATGGAATATTTGGTTCCATTTGTACACTCTCAGAGTTATTGGGCGGTGTCCTTGACCTTGACCTGGTATCCTATAATTCTCATGTACAGATGTATTAATATTTGATAGTATATTGTTTAAACTGATGCTAGATTATTAGTGTGGTTGCCTGAAGGGCAACACACTATAGATCTGGGGAAACTTTATTCTGGATAAACGTATCCGCTGCCATTGGAAATTGATGGAAACCAGATTTGTTATTTGGAATTCAATGGGGGAAAAGATGCAATTGGAAATTGCAAGTGTGTTTGTCGTGACTCTATTCTGCATCTTTTCTAGTTATCTTTTATGCTTGTTATCCAAAACCAGTTAACTTTACTGGACCCCCTCCTAGGGACCCCCTCCTAGGGCACTCACAGTATATTCGAATATCAACGTCACTATTCGACGTTGTTCACCGAATTTGAATATTCACTTATTTTTTATTTTATTTGTTTCTCTCTTTAAAAAAACTAGCCCTTACCCGTTCAAAGATATGAGCTCCGAAATGATGTGCAGTGTGTGGGTTATGGGGTGTGCACTGTGCACACAGTATATGAGGGATGGAAAGTAACTTTAACTGGTGCTTGCATGATAATATGTAGCATGGAGCATCAATGTAAGAAATACCCTTTAAGAAATACCCTTTAAGAAATACCCTTTTCGTTTAATGGCTACAGAGATACCGTGTACCGATCTGCATGATTTTTGGACACACACACACACACACACACACACACACACACACACACACACACACACACACACACACACACACACACACACACACACACACACACACACAGGTTTGCAATTGCTACTTTGTGGGGACATTACACATAGTGTACTATCTTTTTGGGGACATTCCATTCATTTCTAACCCTAACCCTTAACCTAACCCCTAAACACCTTGTGGGGACATATTAATTTGTCCCCACAAGGTTTTTTCCTCCGATTGTACTATCTTTAAAGATAGTATTGCAAGCACACACACACACACACACACACACACACACACACACACACACACACACACACACACACACACACACACACACACACACACACACACACACACACACAGCTGGTTAAACATGTTGCCTCATGCTAGATGCAGAATAGATAAGCCTCATGCTAGATGCAGAATAGATAGTAGATACACCATAAAAATGCTAATACTAATAATTACCAGTGGGAAAAACAGCGGCCAGCCGGCAAACTTGATGCCTTGCTGGAGGAAGAGCCAGCTAATGCAACAGTCAGTACTAGACTGAGAATTGCTTGTTTGTATTGGATGAAAAAAAAAAGAAAAAAAAGATATATATCCTGTCGAATATTCAACTATTCGAATACTTTGAGGTAGAATAATTCGAATACTTAAAATCACTATTCGTGAATGCCCTACCCCGTCCTGTTATTGCTCAGTAAACATCTTTGCCAAAAAGTGGGCTGTTAACCCTTTCAGTGCCCAGAATCACCACTAGAGGGTGCCCAATGGCCATAGAATCCACCATAGACATACGCTGTATATGCACAAGCCGTGCGCAGCCATGACGCGCCTGAACACTTTCCTTTGTGCATGAACAGGAACAGGATGAAGTTAGCTTGAAGTTAGCTATTGGCTACCAAGCATTTTAGAAGCCCTATTTTCAGCGATTTAGCCGTGATTAAACCTTGCACACCTCATGGATATGCATGGAACAGAGAAAATGAGCTCTAAAGATCCTGGATTGCATTGGAGTGGATGGCAAATATCGGCGGCGCGACGCTCTCGCGGGCCGTGTAAACAGATGACGGCCGGCGGCCCGTCTCGAACCTTTTTTTCTTTTCTTTTTTATAAAAAAAACAAAAAGCCGAACTAGTTCGGGTTTGGCACCCCGAACGTTATTAAGGTCCAAACTATCCCGAACTAGTTCGGGATAGGCACAATAAGAGTTAAATCTTTTATTGGCTGTTGGTTGTCATAGCTACCAGTTCCCACCTGATGTTGTGTGGGAGTCCAGACTGCTGCAGACCATACTGAATAACGGCGAACTTGCATAACGTCTTCAGACTCGGACTTAAGTCTAGGATGTAAAGGTGATCATTGGCTGTGTCGAAGGATTTATATCCTCCAAAGAGGATGATGCAATCTCCCACCACCATACAACAGTGCACCCCCCACATTGTGTAATTATAAATGTCCAAACATGGAACATTCCCTTTGGACTCAACCTTCTTCCAGGTGAAGGTCGCTGGACTGAGTCTCCACAGATCTTTAATACTATAGCTCCTGCCACCAAATATGTACAGCTCTCCATTGTAGGTAAAGGCTGAATGACTGGAGCTTCCATTTGAGAAAAGCTGTGCAGAAGATGTGTTCAGCCAGCAGTTGGTCTCTGTGTCAAACACACTGATGGTGTAGTAGTAGCCCTTGTTCCCCCAGCCCCCAAATACGTACATCTTTGTCCCGATGATGGTGGCAGAGTGCTGGTATGAAGCTGGTGGAGGAGTTCCTCTGGTGTTAATTAAAGACCAGACCATTGTAGTGGTGTCCAACTTGTAGATGTCATTAGTGAAGCCAGCCAGATTTTTGTATCCTCCATAGATAAACATGACATCCCCAAAGACACAGGCTGAGTGGCCCTGCCTTCCCTCTGGAGCATTCCCAGAAACCCCGGGTGTGAGCATTTTATGGGCGTCGACATCAAATGCATAAAGAACCTTGCTGTAGTTCCCTGTGTCAGTAATTCCCCCCCAGATGTAGATGAAAGGGTCGATCAGCACAGCAGTGCGCCTGGCGCTCATGAGGTGAACCTCGAGGGGGCGTTGTCCTCTTCCAGGAGTCTCTGGGGGCAACCTGGTCCAGCATAAAGACACCGTGTTGAAAACATGCACCTCAGTCCGACGCTCTGACTTGATAAAGTCCCCTCTGAAGCAGTACACTTTGTGGTTCACTGCTACAGCGGCATCAAACACTACCTCTGGTGGGCCTTTTAGTTGCACTGTGCAACGAAGCATTTCACAAAGCAGTTTAAGTTTCGACTTCTAAGAGAACTCAGTCCTATTGTGTGCGTCAGCACTTATATAGGTTAGCGGGTCTAAGTGTGTAGGTCAAGTATGTGTGTCGTCAGTCATCTACGACACACAGACGTCATAGACTGACCTGCAACTACCAACTACTCTGGCAACTGATACAGTGGTTATTTTACCTATGAATCCAGGTGTGTGTGTGTGTGTGTGTGTGTGTGTGTGTGTGTGTGTGTGTGTGTGTGTGTGTGTGTGTGTGTGTGTGTGTGTGTGTGTGTGTGTGTGTGTGTGTGTGTGTGTGTGTGTGTGTGTGTGTGCGTGTGTGTAACGCTCAGTGTACAAATTGGCATCCGTACAAGTGGCTAAATATGTATTTTAGACACAATAAGCCCATTCCCAAGATGCACCACAATCTGTCATGGGCGGATGTGACTTATGGGGTCTAGTAGTGTTACTGTAAATAGTGATAAAGAAATAGCTAGCATATTGTGTCCATTTTAATAATCTTTTTTTAATAATCGACTCGTCTTTTCTTTTCTCTAATTACAATCTAAAATATGAACCCTTGTTGTAAAAAAACAAAGTTGTCCTTTAAGTGACTCTGGATAAAGGGCGCCTGCTAAACGCCTAAACAGTAAACGTGTTATTGTTTTTTCCTTCCTGCTCTCAGCCACCAGGGGGCGGTGCCCTCGCTGGGCAGCGTGTGGAGCCTGAGGCAGGGCTACCAGGTCCTGACCCAGGAAGAGCTGCAGCACAGAGCCAGCACACACATGGACACGGTAAGATCAGTGGTGTGAAGTAACGAAGTACCTTTACTTTTACATGTACTGTACTTACTACTTAACTCTCAAATACCTGGAACGCGCCCGAGTCGCGTTAGATTTGAACCACTTTAACCATTATTGTATGCTTTAACTATTGAAAAATAGCAGATATACAAGCTCACAGCGCGGCACCGAGTGCCGCGCTGCGAGCTTGTAGATCTGCTATTTTTGAAAAATCATGAAAATGTGTGCAAGTCTTTGAATATCCTTGACACGATCTTTGACCCGACTTCTAAATCCTTCCTCTAAATCAGTGGTTCTCAAACTTTTTCATGTCAAGGACCCCCAAAATTACATTTATTCGGCCGCAGACCACCATCTAAAAATATGTTGTTCCAGGGACCACCCAGAAGCAGATATTTGAGTTACAAAAGTCTGCTTTGAAAAATATATATTGACAAATTTGCACACATTTTCACGATTTTTAAAAAATAGCAGATCTACAAGCTCGCAGCGCGGCACTCGGTGCCACGCTGTGAGCTTGTATATCTGCTATTTTTCGATAGTTAAAGCAGTCAATAATTGTAGGCCTAAATGGGTTAAAGGAGGACTTCACCACTTTTCAACTTGTCTTCATATAATAGGTCCTCACTAATGTTCATGATAAAATAGCACAATTCTTTTCTACTCAGTCTATGTCTCATAGGAGAGCTGTTAAATCCTTCCACCGGTGACATCATCGTTTGACAGATTTTTTAAACAATAACTTTGAAAAAAAATATATATATATATATATATTATCACAAGAACAATGGCTTCCACTTTAACATTGCAACTTTTCAGGAATAAAAAGCCTGCAGTTTCTATTAGCTTGCATTTCCCATTGATGATGTCACCGGTGGAAGGATTTGACCCACCCACAGCTCTCCTATGAGACCCAAACTGAGTAGAAAGAAATTGTGATATTTTATCATGAACATTAGAGAGGACCTATTATATGAAGATAGGTTGAAAAGTGGTGAAGTCCTCCTTTAAGTACAATTTTGAGGTATTTTTACTTTTCTAGAGTATGTCCAATTTTCTATACTTTTACTTCTACTCCATTACGTCCACTACAACAATTTCAACCCCACAGCATCCTTATTCGAGGTGTTGTGAGCTTGTAGATCAGCTAATGTCAGTGAGACGCTGTGGGAAATAAATTAGAGAAATCTTGGTAACTTTTAGACGTATCAATCTAGGAGTCCTACTTTTTTTTTCACAACGATCTGTATGTAAAAGGTTATGTACAGAACCACTACTGTACATAACAGAATGCCTACCCTCTTATTCCCTCCCTCTCCATCTTAAATGCTCTCTCCTCATGCTCTCCCTCTATCTCCTCTCTCTCTCTCTCTCTCTCTCTCTCTCTCTCTCTCTCTCTCTCTCTCTCTCTCTCTCTCTCTCTGCACAGCAGTGCAGTTAATTCATGTGTGAGGAAGGCAGGTTGCAGTGTTCACACACGCTGCCTTCCTCTGCTGTCTGGCCTGCTGACAGGGAGGGAGGGAGAGAGGGAGAGAGGGAGGGAGGGAGGGAGGGAGAGGGAGGGAGGGAGGGAGGGAGAGAGGGAGGGAGGGAGGAGAGGAAGAATGAAGGATTGAGGAAGGGGAGGAGAGAGGGAGTTGGAGAAAGGGAGACAGACAGAGTAACGGCCAATACATGCTAGAGTTCTAAACAGGCCTGAAAATGGTTGCCAAAATCAGGCCTGATTGCCCGATTCCCGGACTATAATCAGGAGAGAGTCGGGACCTGGAAGCACACAGGTTTTCGAGAACTAGTTCTGAGTTCTGCCCTGTCAGAAGTTCTGACATCACCTGCCTTTCAGAAGAAAGGTTTGGACGTGTTAAGGGGCTTAAAAGGTCGAAAACGGCAGGTGTCCTCAGAGCTCTATATCAGTGATTCTCAACCTGTGGGTCGGGACTATTGTGGGGGGTCTCCAGATGATTAACTTAATGTGCAACATTGTTTTCTCTCTCAACAGTAAACAAACCAACATAAATTGTGTATAGTGTGTATATGTAAGTCGTAAGTGTATAGAGGGTTTATGAACATTTCTAAAGAGATACAGTATGGGACAAGCTACATATGAAATAAATACACAGAATTAAACTGAAGAGAGATTGACTGGACAGCGTAAAAAAAACGTGGCAGACAGAAGAATTATTGTGTGTGTGTGTGTGTGTGTGTGTGTGTGTGTGTGTGTGTGTGTGTGTGTGTGTGTGTGTGTGTGTGTGTGTGTGTGTGTGTGTGTGTGTGTGTGTGTGTGTGTGTGTGTGTGTGTGTGTGTGTGTGTGTGTGTGTGTGGATAAGGTGGTCAGACGGAGGTGGTAACGGGAGCTTGGCCTGTGGTCGGACGGTTAATAACACGTCTGTTTTTCTTCTTAAGAGCCCCAGTTAAAACGCTGGCGCTTTAATAAACTATGAAAGAGCGAGTGTGTCTGTGCGTGTGTGTGCGTGTGCGTTTGTGTGTGTGTGTGTGTGTGTGTGTGTGTGTGTGTGTGTGTCTGTGTGTCTGTGTGTGCACGCGTGCGTGCGAGAGAGAGAAAGTGAGGGAGTGAAACTCTACTCAATAATTGACTGTTTTCTCAAATACGTTTTTTTTCTTCTGGACTTCCTTAAAAAGCGGCTGGTAGTTTGGTGTTATGACATCGATTTTTCCAACTTTCCCCAAAACCCATTAAATGGCTCTGTCCATTCTTCTCTTATTTCTCTCCTCTTGATCCTTGCTTGTTAGCGGCCAATAAGTAAGAGAAATCACCAGAGGTCCTATAGCTGAGAGCTGAGCGCACGCAACACTATCCTCAGTGTTGATTTAACCCAACTGGTCATTTCAGATTTTAGCGTTGGATATACAAAGAAAATAGCAAATCTACAAGCTTGCAGCGCATCACTTCGTGCCGCACTGCGAGCTTGTATATCTGCTATTTTTCAATAGCTAAAGCATAAAGTGTACGTGGGTGTGTTTCTGTTTCCATTCTGACAAAGATCTCCTCTCTCTCTCTTTCTCTCTCTTCTGTGCAGGAACAGAGGGCCTGCTCCCCGTTGTCAGGCGGCCACCACCAGGGCGGCGCCCACGCCAACCTGTCCAGCCCACCTCGCCCGGTGCTGTTCAGCCACCTCCCACTGCACTCCCAACTACAGGTGAGTGCATGGTCGTCGCCCCCCCCCCCCCCCCCCCCCCCCCCCCCCCCCTTCGCGGGGACCATGTTGTTAACGCCAGTGTTTCTCCACCTTTTCTATAAAAATGTGTGGCCCTCCCACCCGTTGTTGATTTAAAAATTGACGATCTACAAGCTCACAAATACTCAAAACGTTGTGAGCTTGGGGATCTTCTATTTTCAGGCACAACGCCACCAAGTCCTGCCAAAAATAGATCATCAACTGTAGATTTAGTCGACTAAAAGCTTATCTCACTACCTAATCAGAATGCGTACCACAGCAAGTGCGTGTATGTATGTATGTATGTATGTATGTATGTATGTATGTATGTATGTATGTATGTATGTATGTATGTATGTATGTATGTATGTATGTATGTATGTATGTCCATCTGTAACTCCACGTTCAGCAGTTGTTCAATTGTCTAAAAAACATAATACAAAAATCAATAACGCATCTGCCTTGCTGACCATCTACTTTTCCACATTCAGACGTGTCTCTACTTCTCATAATCACAAAATGTTTACAACATATCCCCAAATATTGGCCTGTAGGCGGTGCAGAGCCGGACTGGGGCACCACACAGTAGGCGGTGCAGGGCCGGAGGGTTCTGTCAGCATCCCTGTGTTGGCTGATCTGAGTGAACGGGTGGGGTTGTAGGGGTTGATCAGGCTTTGGATGGTGTTTATGCACTATTTCTGCCTCTCTGACCCAGGACAACCCCTGGATGGGTAGATCATCCATCACACTGCTCTCCCCAGGGGAAGCTCAATGCTGCTTGGCACCAGGGCTGACATTGTTCTCCCTGGGTTGAAGCGTTTTGCCCCGTGGGCCAAAGATCCATTGTTAAAAGATAATGGGAGGGACAAACAGCTGGCTTGCCAACTAAGTAACAATAACAGCAAAAATAGGAAAAATAGGAAGTGAAGAGCAATTGGGATAGACCATATTATGGACCTTTGGGGGTCCATTTGGTTCCATTTGTACACCGTAAGGGGTCATTTGGGACCCCCTAAAGCAGGGGTTCTCAAACTTTCTTTCCTAGCACGACCCCATATTATAAGGGATTCTTTTTTTGGCTACACCATCAAGGGATTCGCGTGCGTGCAGTGTTGATTTCGTTGACTAAAACTATGACGAAAAATGTTCGTCGACTACCTTTTTTCACTGACGAAAACTAAATAGAAACGAAAAAAAGAAAAAAAAACTAAGCTATGGTGACTAAAACTATGACTAAATATATTGACAATTTTGTCAACAAATAAAAACTAAATTTCACGGTAGGGACTAGTGGAGAAGAGATCCAGTAGAACTAAAAGACAAGTCATTTTATGTTTGGTTGCACTCGGGTGTTGCACTCTGAAAATAGCCGATCTACAAGCTCACAACGCGTCGCATGCAATAGTCCGGGAGCCGTGGGGGTGAACGTGGATTCGCCTGTAAAAGTTTTTTTCTCTGAAAATAGCCGATCTACAAGCTCACAACGCGTCGCATGCAATAAAAGTGTGTAAAATCAGCCATTATGACACCATCAAGCCCCGCCAAAAATGTTTTGTCGACTAAATCAACTGTACATTTAGTCAACTAAAATATTATGATATTTAGTCGACTAAAACTAGACTAAAACTAAAACATTTCAGATTACTAAAATATGACTAAAACTAAATCGCATTTTATTCAAAAGACTGGAACTAAAACTAAATCAAAAAATTTGCTGCCAAAATTAACACCTTGTGCGTGCAAGACACCAGTCATGTTGCCATACTGTAGCTTAGCTTTTGCTGAACTGCCGCCACTGATGATTAGAATGTTTTTCCTCACTGGGGTCCACTTCCCCTTCCTTATCGTCACATAACCGCTGGGTTTCTATGGTAGCACCATAAACCTGAAGGAGGAAAGAAAAAAGGAAAAAAGAAGCTGTGTGTCTGGATGTTCAACCCGGGTTATAACCCATTCAGAACGGGTACACTGTATTGTGTATCATTATTTTATGTCTAACTATTGAAAAATAGCAGATATACAAGCTCACAGCGCGGCACCGAGTGCCGCGCTGCGAGCTTGTAGATCTGCTATTTTTGAAAAATCATGAAAATTAGAATTTTGACCCGATTCTATAAGTGTCTTTTGAATCCTTCTAAGGTTTTTTTTTTAAAAACCCTATGTTTCTATGTCAGCAATCTGGCTCGCCATCGTCAGAGAAAAGGTCCTTTTCACTTCAACTGGAGCTCAGTTAGTCTGTTCTTGAGAGACTACTATGTCAGCGGTGCTCAAACCTTTTCATGTGAAGGACCCCCAGAACCCAGAAGCAAAATTTCAGTTACAAACGTTCGCTTTGAAAATACATATATTCAAAGATTTGCACACATTTTCACGACCTTTTCAAAAATAGCAGATCTACAAGCTCGCAGCGCGGCACTCGGTGCCGCGCTGTGAGCTTGTATATCTGCTATTTTTTAATAGTTAAAGCATCCACTAATTTTAGGCCTAAATGGGATAAATAACCAAGTGTGTTACTGTCCCTTACATTGATTGATTGATTGATTGAAGGCTTTATTAGAAGTTTGCATAGGAAAATGTACAGATTCATGACGGTACAGTTCACTGGTACAAGGTCTACTAAAAGGAGATCCATGAAAAGACTAAGCTTATTTCAACAGGAAACCATTAAAGTATCTCATATAACATTGAATGACAGACAAATAGAACACAGTACTATGCAGTAGATATGTAAAGAAAAAAAGAAAACAGTAGGTCTATACAATCAGTAAGTACAGTATATACAATATATACAAGGAAGGGGCAGGTAACAGTAAGTCTAAACAATCAGTATGTACAGTATATACAAGGAAGGGGCAGGGAGGGTAGGGTTGGGCTAGGTTTTTACCAGTTGTGAACGGCTGCTGCCTGTAAGTGGTTTTTTAGGGCAATTTTAAAGGATGCTAGTGATCCACACTCCTTTATGGCCTTCGGTAAGGCATTCCACATTTTTGTGGTGTAGCAGAAGAACGAGTTCGACCCTTTCTTTGAGTTGACTCTGGGTTGAACGTGATCTGTGGCACTGCCTCTGGTGTTGTAATTATGGACATCCTTAACGTTTTTAAAGTATTTTGACAGGTACTTGGGTATCATAGTGGTGTAGTGTATCTTGTACACCAGGCCCATTGCAAGTTGCTGTACTCTGTCATCTACTCTGAGCCACCCCACTCTTAACTGGTGAGTAGCGGTGAGGTGAGTCTGATTGGGAAGGTTAAGCAGGACCCTAATTAGTTTATTTTGGGCTGTTTGGAGTTTAGTTTTTAGGGCTTGTGGGGCGTCACGATACCATACGTGGACTCCATAGTCAAAGAGGGGCTGGATTATTGCACCAGCTATGGTCTTCAGTGTGTTGAAGTTGACCATTGGGGCGATCCTCTGTAGGAAACGAGTTCGTTGGTTGATTTTTTGTATTACTTTTGAAGTCATCTTTTCGCTGGAAAGATTAGCTTCAAGGATACATCCTAAGTAGGAGATTTCGTTTTTTCGTGTTATGACCTTGTCACCCACTTTGATTGTGAAGTTCTCTACCTTTTTGAGGTTATGATTTGATCCAAAGAGGATGGACTCGGTTTTGCCCAGGTGAATTGATAATTTGTTGTCGTTAAGCCATGTGCAGATCTTACTCAGTTCAGAGTTAAGTGTCTTTTCAACCTGCAAGTGGTCCTTGCCCGAGACTAGGAGAGCCGAGTCATCCGCGAACAGGAACAGGTTGCAGTCGCAAGCAGATGCCATGTCGTTCACGTATATTAGGAACAACAGAGGTCCCAGTATGCTACCTTGGGGAACTCCACAGCTTACTGGGAGGGGGGGGGACAGGGTACCGTTAATCTCCACCACCTGTTCCCTCCCCACCAGGTAAGATTGCATCCAGCTCACTGCTGCGCTGTCAAGACCGATGGCTTTTAGTTTCTCAATCAGAATAGCATGATCCACGGTGTCAAATGCCTTCTGGAGGTCCATCATGACCATGCCACTATACTTGCCCTGATCCGCTTCGCGTTTGATTTGGTCAGTCAAATAGAGAAGGCATGTGTCAGTGGAATGGGATTTTCTGAATCCAGATTGGAACTCGTAAATCAGATTTATTACATCACTTTATTACAGTCCCTTTGTAACGGCTGCTGAACACAGGAGGATTGAAACCAACGCTTTCGGTTGTTTCTAATTATAGCGAAATAAGAATAGGTTGTTAGGGTGCTTGCTTGGCACATAGGGGGGAAAATGCCTTCTTCAGCACATCCCCAGTTCCATTCCCCGAAGGCTGTTTGCCGTCATTCCCCTGCTCTCTCTTTCTCACTGTCGCTATCGAAATAAATGCGCACAAAATATTCTTAAAAATAATATGTTTTTGCAATCCTCCATCTGAAATAAATATTATCCAGTGTTGTAAAGTACATTTACTCAAGTACTGTACTTGAGTAGGCCTAAGTACAATTTTTGAGGTACTGGAGTATTTCCAATGTTCAGCACTTTTACGTCCACTCCGTTACATTTCAGAGAAAAAATATTTTGACTCCACTACAATTATTTGAAAACTTTAGTTACTAGTTACTTTATAGAATCATACATGAACCATTTCAGTCCTATACTGTATACATTTTGGCCTTTTGAAAATAGGTGATCTATAAGCTCACAATGTGTCGCGATGTGATCTGCTATTTTCAGATGATTATTATACATTTGAAAACTTGTGAAATGGACATTCTGCATAATGACCACTTTCTACTTTTGGTACTATAAGTACATTTTGATGCCAATACCTTTTGTACTTTTACTCAAGTAAGACTTTAACAGCAGACAATTTACTAGCCATAACAGACTATTACTTCATTGCAGTATTGATCCGCTTACTCATTGTATAACACTTGAGTATTTTCCCACCACTGACATTGTCTCCCCCCCCACGCAGGTGCGCTCGCCCTTCCCCATGATCCCCATCGGCGGGATCCAGATGGTGCACTCCGTCCCCACCTCCGTCACCTCCGGCCACGCCCACGTGCCGCCGGGACACGCCCATAGCCACGCCTCCTCGTCACAGCAGCAACGCCAGCGGCAGCCGCCACCTCACCTGGCGCTGCAGAAGAGCACATCGGAGGAGTCCAACAACGCCAGCGACATCACCATCGGATCCTCCTCCTCGTCCAATGAGAGGGGGCCGGGAAGAGAGAGGCCCTGTAGGGACCCCTCGCAGGTAGGAGATGTTAATGATTAAGAAATTATTCGATTAACCCATTTAGATCGGGAACGCATTATGACGCATTGTTACTTTAACCATTATTGTATAGCTTTAGCTATTGAAAAATAGCAGATATACAAGCTCACAGCGCGGCACAGAGTGCCCCGCTGCGAGCTTGTAGATCTGCTATTTTTGAAAAATCTTTGTGAAAATGTATTTGAATATTTTTCACCCGTTTCTATAAATGTCTCCTATAGCAGAGCGGCACTCCCTGCCAGCTATTTTTCATTCACCATTTTCAGTCACCACATATCCATCTCAAGTACGATCGTGTACAGCCATGCATATCCACACCTACGCCGCGGTGTCGCAAAAAAAGTGTTAAGGTGGTTGCACACTGCACTGCGTGTTTTCGTTGCGTTTTGGAAATCCGAAATCCAAAAGCCAGGGAGAGAGAGAGGAAAGAGAGAGAGAGCAAGGGACTCAGTGCAACAGCTGCGAAAATCGGAAAAAATCAACCCTGGTCCGAAAATAAATACGAAACCGGCGGCAGTGTGCAAACGTGATTGACATAACGTGAGGTTGATTTTTTTATTCACGCGCTCCGAAATTCACTCCGATATTTGGCCCGAAAAACGCAGCAGTGTGCAAAGACCTTTAATCCGCCGTTCTAAAGATATTTTGTTAGCATGTTTACACTTGGAGACTTTCCACAGCACAGGAAACAGATAGCCTATGGGTGTTTTCCTGACAAATTTTACATGGGACTGAATGGAGATCCGGATCCGATTCTTTTGCTTGAATCCTAAAAGCACCCCGGTTTAGTGTGGTTCTTGTAAAGGAGCGCTTGTTTTTGGGGGAGATGACGGAGGCGCGCTGTCTCAGGCAACCTTGGCATGAAGGGGGCATGAGCCGACTCAGTGCCGCTAGAAGTTGTAAATCAGGGGGCCGTAATAGTATATCTTGCCCCCCCCCCCCCCCCCCCCTCCAGCATTTCAGCATTTCACCAGGTTAACATTCACCCTCGTCGAAATACTGGGACGTAGAACAAATGCTCCCGAATTTTCCTTTTGGTCCTAAAAAAACCCAGCTGCTTATCAAATAACCGATGAATCGATCGATAAGGTCATCAACTTTCAATTAACGAATTAACGGATAATTCACATCCCCTACTCGCAGGAGGAGAGGATGGCGTCATCATCGTCGGGACGGGAGGAGGAGTGCATCCGGACGTGCACGGACGCCATCGCCTCCCTCTGCATCGACCCCTCCGAGAGAGGAGGAGGAGGAGGGGTCTCCTCGTCATCAGCACCCTCTCCCTCTTCGTCCTTCGAGTCCCAGCGTGGCGGCGGTGGCTGCGGCGGCCCCCCATCATCCCCCTCCCCGTCCCCCCAGGGTCCCAGGTTAGGGTCCCCGGGGCCGGGGGTCCAGCACTTTATTAGGTCTCCCCACCACCGCCACCCTTCGCCCGACGTTCACTCCTCGTCCTCCCCACACCCCGACAGTCCCGGGACCCCCGGGACCACCACCCAGACCACCCATCAGCCGCCGCCACAACCACAACCACCGCCACCGCCACCACCCCCGCCCCCACCACCCGCCACCTCCTCCAAGCCCCACCTCAGAGGCCCCAAGTCGGGCGCGGCAGCCAGCTAACCCTCCTTATAGCAATGCAACGCACAAAAAGAGGAGCTAAAGAAGAATGGGGGGGCGGCCCCTTAAGAATGGACGGGGCTCCCCCTTATAGAACGTTATATATTGTCGTTGTCGGGTGGAAACCTTGTATGTCCAAAACCGTTTGTTTTGTATTTATCATTTTAAAAATGATTTAAACTAGTGAAAACAGCCGATCTACAAGCACACTGTGCTTGTAGATCAGCTGTTTTCACTACTTTTGTGCGATGGCCATGTGATGAAGCAGGGCTTTACTTTGCGAAAAGATTTACAAATTTGAAACTTGGAGATAGGAGGTTTCTGCCCGACACTGACGTTATCCAACATCAGGTGAACGGGTCCCTTGAAAAAAAAAAACTAACATCAGGTGAAATCTGGTGGAAGTTTTGACTCTTTTCTTTCTTTCTTCTTTCGGATAAAAGGGAGGAACGGATGAAGTGCAACGGAGAGAGGAGGAGAAGTGACTTATTTTTTTGCACACATGCACGCGCCCGTTGTATTCCCCCTACGTAACATGAACGTGTGAATACTCGGCCCGACGCATGCACGCGCACACACACACACACACACACACACACACACACACACACGCGATCTTAAAGGAGTAGTTCACCCCCAAAATGACTTTTTTTCTATTGATTACTCATGCCATGGAGACTTGAGTTCAATCATATTTTTTTTGTTTTAGTCACATTCCTAAGACAATAATCTTATTACAAAAACTCCACAAAGACTCCCATTGATTCCGGAAGGGGACCCGAATGCATTTGGGTCCCCATCCGGAATCAATGGGAGTACATTTACTATAATACATTTTTTGTCTTAGGAATGAGAAAAATACAAAAAAATTATATTGAACTGATGTCTCCATGGGGTGAGTAATCAATAGAAAAAAAGTCGTTTTGGGGGTGAACTACTCCTTTAAACAAGACACTGACGAAAAAAGACATCCCCTCATAGAGAAACACAACCTTTCAGAAACACCCACGTTCTACAGCAGCACACAAACTCAACCCCAGCTGGGTTCAAGCCACGGTAGTTTTGGATGTACGTATGTCTGTCTTACGGCATGCCTTGTTTTTTTTCTTCTACCAGTGGGGGGCGCCCTGCTGTCGGAAAACATTTACGACGAAAAGACTTTGTTAAAGAGAGGATCTGCATTATTATTACGGTTCTACATGTAAAAAACGTTAAAACGGATTCTACGAGCATAATAACGAGCCTGACCAAAATCGCTACACGGGACATTTTATTGGGGTGCGCGCGGTACGTTTTCAATGGACAACGATATAATGAATAATGTGTGTGCCTTTTCATTTACTTTTCTGTTGTTGTTGTTGTTTTTTTTGTTTTTTTTTTTTTTTTGCTTATATTCTAATAAGCATACAAAGCAGGAAGGTTTAAAAATGTAAATAGGATGTTATCACGTTTTGCGAATCAGCTTTGTAATAAAAAAAAATGCAATTCCCCCGAGCCCCCACCCCTCAACCTGCCTCCCCCCTCCCCCACCCCAACTTTTTTGGACACTTTTGAGTCTTGACGAGCGATGTGAAGTTATCAAAAATTATTATTATGACGATGTAAGGTTGCACTAAGACATATTTTTATATGAGTGAAATTAAATGGCTTTTTTTGTGTACAGCAGCGGTTCTATATATATATATATATATATATATAAAAAAACTATTTATTATTGTTACCATGTTTCATAAACTGTGCATTTTTTCTTAAATGTCGTGGATGCCTTTTTCTATGTAAAGCATGTTTTTTTTTGTTTTTTTTTTTGCTATCGCTTTGAATTAGGGCGAGGACGTGTACACTGTAAAAATAAATTGCTATTTGTTAGACCTATTCATATACGTCTAAGTGAGCGCACTTTACTTGGAGGTATATACAAAAATAGAATAAAAAATTTTACTAGAATATTTACCCAGCATATGAATACATATACTATAGAATCTGTCTATCTGTCTATCTATCTATCTATCTATCTTGCACTTAAACATTAAGAATGACATTCACGTAAACGGGATGGTTAGATCGCTTGTACATTCTCTCTGCAGCTCTTTGCATTTTTGCCTGTTTCTATCGTGATTTTTACTTTGTTGGTTTTTTCGTTTTCTTTTTTTTTTTTTTTTTACAATCAAGGCTTTTATCTCAGCATTATGTGAATGAACATGGACGTCGTGCATTGTTGTTCTTTTTTTGTTCCTTTTTTTTTTTTTTGCAGCGTTTGGCTTGCTCCAGTAGTGGTGACATACTTATGAGTATTGTTGTTATGACAATTAAAGTTACATTTGCTAGCCATTGTTGAGGTTCCCCTTTGTGTGGATTCATACGTCCTTCATCAAGACAGTTCCTCGAACATCGTGGATATAGAGTTGCTCCACCGGCTTTCGGTCAGTCAGTCAGTCTGTCCGTTACGTCACACTTTTGGCCCTACTCTTATCTCCGGCACCGTTGCCCCTATCCATGCCAAACTTTACACACACACACTCCTTGGCTGGCAGGGAGCGTGTCGCTGTTACTGCATGTCATCTTTTCGACACCCGACTCTAACCCTCATCCTAACCCTAACCTCCGTGGAGTGAGTCGCTAACCCCCCGGTAGAAATGATGGTCGTTCGAAAGAGCGCAATTTCCTCGGCTGGCAAACCACAACCTCCGCCCCTTATTTCTCACATGCCCCTCTTCTAGCGCCACCATGAGGCTGCTTTAATGGACAGTGCTCCTACAGATCTTGCCTAACAACCACGCAAAGTGGTACATACCATCTCGCAAACTCAATACATGCGACCTGGCGGTCGCTTATCTCCAGATTAGGGAGTCTTACTGGTATTGATAGAGGATATTTCATTGCTGTCGAGCATAAACCTGCCCAAATCCGTTACGTTTTCAGGAAAGGTGGGGGGCGTTATTGCTTAGTTAATTTAATTGTTAATTATTTTCCCTGCGTGGTTCGATAATTCATGAAAACCCACAAACACGCTTCAAAACACCTGGTTGTCCCTATTTCGGGTATTGGCATTATCGGTGAAAAAGGATGAGAATTTGTTGAAACGTTTCTAAATGTATTGTGAAAATAGCAGATATGTGGCAATTGTAGATCTTCTATTTTTTGCTACTTTTGCGCAGCCCTGATGATACATAAAATAGGGCGTTCATAAAAAAACTAAACGTAAAACCATAAAAAGATTAACCGTGGTAACGTTAATCGCTTGTCAATCGGCTCCTTTTCTCCTGCAAAAGCTTTCCCAACAATAACAGAAAACAGAAAAGACACTAGTATAGAGCCCTGAGGGACTCCGGTCAACCATAATAGGGTTCAAGTGGTTCAGTTAAATATGAAGATGCCAAGGTTTCTGCCCGATGGCAACAATATATATATCATAGTTCAAAGCTCAACATACATACAGGGACTCAAACAATGGTTAACGCTTGTATCTCTGCTTTCTGTGAGTTGCATTGCTTGAAGTATTACTCAAAAAGAAACGTTATCGGTTATTATAGCAGGGAAACATTCCAGTCGATGTAAATACATAATGGCCATTGGCACACGCATGCACCCGTCGGAGAAAAAAATAAATAAAATAGCGCGCTTGTGGACATCCATGCCCAGTTGCCCACGCACATATGGACGCATTTTGTGGCACATTTGAGCACATTATGGCCATAGCAATCAGTCCATCAAATCTTGATTTTTTTCCCCTCCTTATTTCTTTTAATGGCTTGCAGTTGGAATGCACACAAACCAAATAAATGCACCTTAAACGATCCATGAACTTGGCTATAGGACTGTCCCGGCACTCTCTCTCTCTCTCTCTCTCTCTCTCTCTCTCTCTCTCTCTCTCTCTCTCTCTCTCTCTCTCTCCCTCTCTCTCTTGCGCTCTCTCATATATATATATATCAGTTTTGCAGCATTTGTCTGAATGGCGTTTTAAGCACAGCACACAGCTACAGTAGTTTTGAGTGACAAGGAGATGTTTTTTGGGGGCTGGAGGAGGACCCAGGGCGGTCGGTCTAAGACCAGAACAAATCGTCTTTGTCGGGTAGAAACCTTTTATGTCCAAAGTCGTTTGTGTCGTGTTTATCACTCTAAAAAGCTAGTGAAAATGGCTGATCTACAAGCACACAACGCCTCGCACCGCGAGGCGTTGTGTGCTTGTAGACCTGCTATTTTCTCTAGTCTGGTGCGACGGTCTTGTATGATGAAGCAGGGCTTTACTTTACGAAAAACATACACATTTGAAACTTGGAGATACAAGGTTTTTGCCCGACAGGGACTCCACAGATATTCTGTCTTTGTCTTTTGACACTTCTTGTGATCCTGCACCTTCTGGAACTCCCTCCCGTTTTGTAGCGAAGCAATATTTAGCCAAAGCCCTCTGCTGCTTTTTCCGTACAAACTGGGCGGGGGTAAAAAAAGCAACGTTAGCTTCTTTTCTCGTTTTAATACTGGGAAGAGTATCGGGACACCGGGAAGGTGTTTTCAGTGACGGCAACTCTTTTCCGATTGGACAGCGTCGGGCTTTAGCCAGTCAGAATGCTCCGTGTGTGTGTTTCTGTATTCTGTATCGGTGTGTTAAACGACCAGTTTGATCCAATCTCCTCTTTGGAATTCTTTTTTTTTTTTTTTTGTTTGTTTTAGTAACTCTATCCCTCTTATATTCTGCTTATCATCACGACGATGACGATGATCATGTCTTTAAAATAAAAACCTGTCTTTCTCTCTTTCAAAAGGTATCAAAGCACAAAGTCATTGTACAGAAACGAGGACAACTTTTAAAAATAAAAAAGGACAAAAAAAAGGTTAACATGCATTATGAGAAAAAAGGGTAACTTTGTGATGGTGTTCTGTGGAATTACTACAAATATCATGTATGACCCCCAGTTTCAAACAAAGAATCGCAGTAGAAGTGGGAAAATAAAATTGATTGTTGTTTTCAAATAAATATGTCTATAATAATATTTCTCTTTTTGGTCTATTTATTGCCTTGATCATCTCATCCGTTTTCACTTGTTCATTCTCTTTCCCCATTACTAACCCTATCCCTATCTCTAACCCTAACCGCACGCGTAACCACGTATTCGGGAGTAATGAGACGTGTATGAGGCCTCTCTCCTGACTAGGGATGGAGCTCGTTAATTTTTATTGATAATGAGCACCTTATCGATCATGCTTATCGAGCCGGGCTTTTTAAAAACACAACACTCAGCTGTGTTTAGCCATTAGCTTACTATGCCTAACTCTAATCCTAACCCTAACCTTAACCTCAGTAAAACTATGCCTAACCCTAACCCTAACCCTAACCTCCGTGGGGTGAGGCGTTATCATTCCTGCCGACACTACGTTGTTGTCATTGTTGTGGATCAAAGCGACCGCAATTGTTCCGCCCCGCGCCGCACGACGAGTGCTCTGTTTCTCGATCTAACAGTTTCTCTATCTAACCGTGACATATATATATATATATATATATATATATATATATATATATATATATATACTATCTTAGCCCAAGTCACACTCTTGATATTAGACCTATACTAAAAGGGGCAGGATCAGCATGATCCTTTTCAAATATATAAGATATAAAAATATAAATGTCCTAAAAAACATATTTTAATAAGGTACCAATAATATTATAGAGTTTGGAGAGATTAGAGAAAGGATTTGTGCAGGCATGAACACATAGACATCAAAGGGGGCTTGAGCCCCTGCCCTTTTACCCGTCTGTAAAAGTTCCCTCTCCAGACCATGAATGAAGTTTTTACTCTGGTGAAATAAATGCAAATGCCCATTTTCCATACCTGATTCAAGAGCATTGCCTTGTCCAATCTCTCCTGGATTTGAATGCAGCATCTTAAGTTGAAAGAATAGCCCTTTCTCTGTAGAAATTATGCTTATGACTATGCTTAGTTCAGTGTGGTATAACGCACCGAAAATAGCCGACCTCCAAGCTCCGCTTTGGGGTCCTCGTGCCTACTGTATGTGTTCTCTCAGCCCTATAGCACATAGAACGTATAGGGCCCTTTAAGTGTAGGTTACAATTCTGTGTCAGTGCCATATTCAAAGTATTAGTGTCACTGCGTGACTGTGTATTCCTGTGGGTGGGGATTCCAGTCACAGCAATCAGCAGTCCCTGACCGTGACCGGTCACAGCTTGGTAAAAGCAGTAGTGTCTGCCTCCAGTAGTGAGGTGCATGCTGTGGAGCACGCAAGCACGCACGCACTCCTGTACAGTCTGATGGATTAATGGCTGGGAATGTGTTGAGCATACATCATTGCTGTTGGGCAGAAACCTCTTATCTCCATATTCAAACTTTTGGTGTTTTCTTTTTAGGCATATCGTTTTACTGAGGTTTCGTTTAGGAACAAGGTTAGGCATAGTAAAACTATGCCTAACCTTGTTCTGAGGTCACCGGATTTGACCCCGGGGCGAGCGAGTTATGGGGCGAGCGCTCTTGCATTGGTCCAGTGTTATTAATACAATTTACTTTTGGAATTGCTTTTTAATTTAGGCATTTAGCAGATGCTCTTAATCCAGAGCGACTTACAATAAGCAAGCATCAATGCAATAAGCAAGGTAATACGTCAATACATCAACAATAATACATCAAATGCATAGAAATATCAATCTAGAAAAAATAACGTTCAGTAAGCAGTATGCTACTGTAGGCCTACCTACTGTACCTACTGTACATCTGCTTACTTAGGTTTGGGGGTGGTGTTAGTTTTGTGGGGACATAGGGCTGAGGGGGGAACATACAGTAGGTACGCTTCCTCCCGCTCTCCCACTGATGAGTTAAAAGACAACTTGACAACTAAAGAAGTTTAAAATAGAAAGAATTTTAACAGAACAAGCCAGGGGTCTTCAACGTTTTCTGGCCAAGGACCCCTTAGTTGAGAGAGAGATGAAGCAGGGACCCCCACAACCTTATCACAGATTCCATATCGTTTCATTGTTTGACAGCACAATCATCAGTGTATTTTGGATTCATGTCAATTTGTGTTTTCAGATATTTAACCATTTGAACTTTCACTCTGTACTTAGTCTGCTCTTTTTCCCATCTACACCAAAGCTATTTGCTAAAAATAGCCGGTCTACAAGCTCACAATGCCTCGCGCTGCGAGACGTTGTGAGCTTGTAGATCTGCTATTTTTGGCTAAAGTTCTCAGAATATGGACACTAGGGTTCAAGTGGTTAATATAAAAAAGGAGAACAAAATGTTCTGTCACTCAAAGATATGGAGGACCCCCTGTAGTAACTCTGAGGACCCCCTAGGGGTCCCGGACCCCCTGTTGAAGACCCATGGTATTTACTCTTCTAAACCAAATCAAGCCCCCATTGGGGTGTTTAAATCGTATACGGCTGGATTTTGGATACCTCCTCTTGTGGCTTTTTGTCACTCATTCAGAGTTCATCGCTTCTTCCAGACAGTGCCTCTCAATGAACAGGCCTTGGCAAAGAAAAGACTGTAACCTAAAACAAACCGTTAATGGACCGTTCAGACAGCAGTGGAGTGTGTGTGGTAAACAGAACCAAACGATACCCTTCAGTGTTAATGTAACTGACAGTGTACAAACATTTGGTTCCGTTTGTATACACTCTGAGTTACAAAAGGATAAATTAACATTGAGGGTTTTAACCTTGTATATCTGGGGTCTGGGGTCTTCAACAGGGGGTCCGGGACCCCTAGGGGGTCCGGAACCCCTAGGGGGTCCTCAGAGTTACTTCAGGTGGGCCGCCAAATCTTTGTGTGATAGGATCATGTTTTTTACATGAACCATTTGAACCCTAGCATCCCTATTCTGAGTGGAACATTAGCCAAACATAGCAGATCTACAAGCTTACAACGCCTCGCGCTGCGAGGCGTTGTAAGCTTGTAGATCTGCTATTTTTGGCAAAGAGGTTTGTAGAGGGAAAAGAAGAGCAGACTATATTTGACGGTTCAAGTGGTTGAATGTCTGAAAATACACATTACTCCAAGATGATGACAGAGCTGTCAAACAAGTCTAAGCTGTCTAAGAAATCTTTTTAATCTCCAACACAAGTTTATACAATATGTAGTGGGGGTCCCTGCTTCATCTCTCTCAGCTAAGGGGTCCTTGGCCTGAAAACGTTGAAAACCCCTGTTCAAACACGTCTGTTAAAAACATCCAAAGGCACTGCGTGGCTCTTTTCTTACAGTACCCTATATTGTAGACTACTCGTACAGTATGTTGCAAAGTCCACGGAATCTTGACAACTAAAGAAGTTTAAAATAGAAAGAATTTTAACAGAACAAGCCTGCCAGCATAGTTTGACTGGAGTCTTAATACTTGCAAGTAATACCCTTTTGCGGTGCTCGCTCCTGTCAATCATGCTCTCTCTCTCTCCCGCTCTCCCTCGCCCTCCACCCTCTCTCCCCCTAAACCGTAATTTGAATGTCGGTCCTGTCACCACAGTCACGTCCCATGTAGGAAGATGGAATAAACCACTCTCTTTCTACGCAGGGGTGTCGCACCAAATTCTGGGCCCTGGGTACAAGGATTCACTGCGGGCCCCCCATGAATGTTCTTCATAGGGGGAGGGGGTCTAACCCATTTAGACTGGGAAGTGGGAACGCATTATTTTATGCTTTAACTATTGAAAAATAGTAGATCTGCTATTTTTTTGAAAAATCGTGAACATTTGTGCAAGTCTTTGAATATTTCAAATCCTTCTAAGGTTTTTTGAAAAACCTGTTTCCCATCTCAAAATATTTAGTTCCAGGGACCCCCCAGAAGCAACATTTTAGTTACAAATGCAGATCTACAAGCTCGCGGCGCAGCACTTGGTGCCGCGCTGTGAGCTTGTAGATCTGCTATTTTTCAATAGCTAAAGTATAAAATAAGTAAGGCCCCTCCACCTTGGGCCCTAGTAACTCAGTCCCACTCCCCCCCCCCCCTCCCCCTCCTTGTGACGCCCCTGTTTCTACGTATATAATTTCTTTCTCGGCTCCACTTTCTTGTCTTTTTTGACACATTTGGGTTGGTGTCAACGTTGGCTTGTCCCCCCCGCCCCTCCTGTCTGTCCTGCCTGTCTGTCCGTCTGTCCGTCTGTCTGTCTGTCTGTCCCTACGCGCCCTTTGATAGTCGGTGATCAAGAGAGTTATTTTCGTCGTGATTAGGCTTTTCATCCAATCAGCTTTCATCATTGTTTTGGTTGCCAGGGCTGTTTTGTGTGTGTGTGTGTGTGTGTGTGTGTGCGTGCATGTGTGCGCGCGTGTTTGTGTGTGCACACAGATGAGAGCGTTATGGAAATGTCCCCTGGGACTCTTTTTTATGAGGGTTGCGTGTGTCTGTGCGTGTGAACATTAGATGATGTCTAACACAGATGTTAGTGTCTATTCCGACTGCCAGTACAAAGGATTATGAAGTTTGTAAACTTTTATAGAGCGCACAAAAAACCCAGGTTGTAGAACCTTTTACATTTTTGTGCCACGTGCCTGCCATGCAGCTAAGAGATGCTTTAAGTCTTTGATCACCGGCTGCCGAATCTTCCCAAAATGTGGGGTTCAATACATTGGAGAAATGCACAATTTAGTTTTAGCCCAAACAATTCCAGAACATATTTTAACTATGCATGTTTTTTTCTGCCACATAGAGACTAGCCATGCACGCACGCACGCACGCACGCACACACGCACAGGGACCTTTTCCACCGGCAAAGAACCAGTTCGGTTCTTTCTCCCGCCTATGGGATGAACCAGAGGGGAGCTTTTCCACCGGGAACCGAGTTCGTTCCGAAACGTAAAAGTTTGTTTGCGGCCGGTTTGCAAGAGCGGGGAAATCTCGCTTTTGCGAACGCCCATCATTTCGACCGGAGGGTTAGCGACTCCCTCCACGGAGGTTAAGGTTAGGGTGAGGGTTAGAGTCGGGTGTCGAAAAGATGACATGTAGTAACAGCGACACGCTCCCGCAAGAACAAACCAAGGTTCCAAGAAAGTTGCCATCCCATAGGCGGGAGAAAGAACCTGAAACGGTTCTTTAGTGGCGTAAAAGGCCCCGCACAGACAAACACAGGGCCCCTAAACTCTTTTGCCATTTTTTACTATTTTGATTTTTTTTTTAAATATTTCAAATATTTACTCACAACATGTCGATGTAGATCGGCTATTTGAAGTATTTTAAATGTTTTTCAAAATAGTGAAAAAGGCAAAGAAGTTTAGGGATAAGGGGTAAAGGCATGGACAAAAATATAGCTCAGTGAGAGAGACATGCATGTCAACAACATCATGTCTCCATTTGACTTGTGGGAGGCCCAGCCTGTACGCTGTGGCTTTGTAATGTGTAGCCTCTATCACGGTATCACGCAGTCCCATCCACAGCAGTGGTTCTCATCCTGTGGGCCGGGACCCCCAGGGCGGGGGGTCCCCAGATGATTAACTTAATGTGCAACGTTTTCTAAAGTGACAATTTAAGGACAAAAAAAATGTCTAAAATGACAAATTAAACATTGGCCAAATTGTCAAATGTTAGAGGCGGAAATTGTGGAAATAGCCGATCTACATGCTCACAACGCCTCACAACGCGAGGCATGTAGATCTGCTATTTTCACAATAGAAGTGTAAATCCAAAATGTAATTCCTCAACTCTTAGTGCTCGTCAGGGTGGGGGGTCCCCAGTTAAAACATGATTATTTTGGGGGGGTCACAGCCTGAAAAGGCTGAGAAACACTGATCCACAGCATGAGGCTAAGACTCAGGACCCTTTACGGGTCCATGTCCACACCTCTGGGAGTTCAACCAGCGCTGAGGGTTTCCACAGTGCACGGTGGTCTAAAGTAACTACATTTTCTTAAGTACTGTACTTAAGTGCAATTTTGAGCTATTTGTACTTTACTTGGGTATTTCCAATTTCCAATACTTTTACGTCTACTCCGCTACATCTCGGATTCAAATATTGTACTTTTACTGCACTACATTTATTTGGAAACTTTAGTTACTAGTTACTTTGCAGGTATACATTATAATATTATAAAACATACACCACTTTAGTAGCCCTATTACATACCTTGGCTGTTTGAAAATAGCCGATCTGCAGGCAATCTACAAGTTCACAGCATCGCATCGCACCCGTTGTGAGCTTGTAGATCTGCTATTTTCAAACTATTTTGTACTTTTACTCGTGGTAGGCTACTTTAAGAACATTTTGATGCCAACACTTTCATACTTTTAGTACATTTTGAATTCTGGACGTTTACTTGTAACAGAGTATTTGTTTCTACATTGCATTTTGATACTTTTACATGCAATGGCTTTTTCCACCACTGCCGGTTCTGGTGACCTCCCACGGCGAAGGGGGAGGTTGAGTTATCTGGCCTGGAAGTCACGCGACGGCCCGGTGGCCCCCCCTGTGGTTCCAGCGAACAGCAGGCAGGGGGGACTCGTAGTGAACGGCACCCTGGGAAACATGCTCATTTCTGGTTGTGTGACACCCCAAACGGGCTTGTTTTCATGCCACATTGGTTAGGTCTGTGGCGGGACGTCCCAGCGAGAGCACTCTCTGTGTGTGCGTGTGGGTGTGTGTGTGTGTGTGTGTGTGTGTGTGTGTGTGTGTGTGTGTGTGTGTGTGTGTGTGTGTGTGCGTGTGTGTTCGTGTGTGTGTGAGAGGAGACACCATGTTCTGCTGTTTGTTGACTGTGAGCTGTAATTAACTCTAAAGATAAAATGGGCTTTTCTCTCCTCTGTCTGGTTTTAGGAAGTGGTGCAGTGTGTGTGTGTGTGTGTGTGTGTGTGTGTGTGTGTGTGTGTGTGTGTGTGTGTGTGTGAGTGTGTGAGTGTGTGTGTGTGTGTGTGTGGGGGGGGGGGGGGGAGGGGGTAATGTCCTCACATTACTATACTTGTGTCGGGCGGAAATTACATTTGTCCAAAATCGTTCGTTTTGTATTTGTCGTTTTAAGAAACGATTTAAACTAGTGAAAATAGCAGTGACAACATGTAGATCTGCTATTTTCACTAGTCTCGTGCGAGTCCGACAGTCTTGTGTGATGAAGCAGCACTTGGTGCCTATTGAGATCGGATTTCACCCAGGTTTTGTTTTTCATCTCACTCACTTCACGCAGTATACTGTCTTAGGAAAACATAAGCATCCACAAAGCATAAACACCAGTAAGACTCCCTAATCGGGAGATAAGCGACCGTAGGTCTCGCTAGAAGAGGGCCATGTGAGAAATGAGGGGTGGGGTCTCCGCGTTGCCTTGGCGGACGAATAGGTACCGGCCCCGGCTCTCCCGGACGCTCCTAGGCCGAGTTAGGGCATTTTATGTGAGCTGCAGTGGAGGGGGTCCTCCACTGGGGGCGCCACCACTTTTGCATCCGTTCTGGAGTAGCAGGAGTGGGTGGTCCCCGGGAATTCCCCGTGAGCAGCCCCGTGGGGGTGGTCATTTGGTCATTTTTGCACATTTGGTATTTTTTTTACACCTGGGGGTCCCCCAGGGACCTGGGGGTCCCTGGAACTCCGGGGGTCCTTGGAGGTTGTAGTTTGGCAGGTAAGGAGTGTGTGTGCAAAATCTGGCATGGATCGGGGCAACGGTTGCGGAGATATGAGCAGGGCAAAAGTGTGACGTCTGACGTGTGACGGACGGACTGACTGACTGACTGACGCACGGACACCTGGTGGAGCTTTCTGTAGTAAGTGCGACCTACGGTCGCAACTAACAGAAAGTATGTAGGCTACTTACCATTGATGACCATTTGGAATACAAGACAGTAACAAGGCAGCAAATCGGAACTTAGTAGCGGACAGTGGAAAATCACAGTCGTATGAGTGACATGTGATCTGGGCAGCTTTCCCCAGGAAATGTGCCAATCTCAATAGGCTCCAACGGTAGGTCTACACATTTGAAACTTGGAGATACAAGGTTTCTGCCCGACAGCGACAACATGTCCCAGCGACTGCATGCGTAGACATTGAAAAACTAGATATCGTGAGGACCTCACAAGAGAAATGTTTTTTTTGGTTTAAATAAAGATGTTTAGAGTTAGACTTAAAAGATCCAGGATGGGGTTAGAATTGCCATTTGGCATTTCGGGGTTAGGTTTAGGTTAGGGGTTTGCAGTTGGAGGTTTGGAGCCTGATTTATACTTTGTCTCGTGCAAAGAAATCAGCAGATCTGAAAGTTCACGATGTGTCACAGACAGTACGTGTTGTGAGCTTGTCGATTGGTTGTTTTTTAGGGGGTCTATATCTTCAATGCTGTCGTAATATTTTGATGTCCTAACAAGTCTAGTGGTACGAACACGTGTGCGACCATGTGTGCACGCATGTTCGCAGAGAGAGCTTCGTGGGGGGTGTGGTAGGTGTGTGTGTGTGTGTGTGTGTGTGTGTGTGTGTGTGTGTGTGTGTGTGTGTGTGTGTGTGTGTGTGTGTGTGTGTGCCCAGCACAAAGTGTGTGTGTATTTATGGGTGTACAGGATGCATGTGTTTTTACGAGGGATGCACATGTGGGCATGGTGGTCTCTCTCTGAGTGTGTGTGTGTGTGTGTGTGTGTGTGTGTGTGTGTGTGTGAGAGAGAGAGAGAGAGAGAGAGAGAGAGAGAGAGAGAGAGAGAGAGAGAGAGAGAGAAGCATCTGTTCTCTTGGAATAAACAACTTTCCATTTTTAGCTGCTCGGGGGGGGGAAAAGAGGTGGAATTAGCAAAATCCTGGACTCCCTCTGTGTGTGTGTGTGTGTGTGTGTGTGTGTGTGTGTGTGCGTGCGTGCGTGCGTGCGTGTGTGTGTTCCTATGTCAGGTTTGTCTGTGTGCTTTGCGTATGTGTGACAGGGTGAGGACATTTCCTTTGCAGATACCAACATGAGCTATTTTACATTTGGGAAAGAAGTCTTTTAAGAACATAGATGAAAATAGGGGAGAAGAGGAGAAGACAGGAGAGATGAGAAGTCGAGAGGAGAGAAAACGGAGTGGAAAATAAAGGGAGGGGGTGTGAGGGAAGGGGGGGGGGGGGGTAGAAAACACAGGAGAGCCATGAAGTAAACCTTGCCAGCTAGAGCAATGCTGCCATAGATATAGGCCTATACTGACACCTGCTGGTCGGATAAGGTATTGCATCCATTGGAACTGGTAATATGGATTGAAATGATAGATGAGATTTGCCTTCAAAGAAGAGAGTCATACAAGCTGGGGGGAAAAAAATAATGAAAAAAAGAAGAAGCCTTATGATGGTCGCTCGTTTTAGCTGGTTTGAGCTGGTTTTAGCTGGTCCTACGTTGCTTTACCAGGGTGGACAAACTGGTTTGATTGATTGATTGATTGAAGACTTTATTAGTAGTTTGCATAGGAAAGGTACATCATTGAATGGTCATGTGACATGGAAGCAACACCGTTATTTTGGAACAGTCCCAGAAACCCCTTGTTTAAACCATCTGTGGGCATCTACGTCAAATGCATAAAGCACATTGCAGTAAGGATATCCTCCCCAGAGGTAGGCAGTATCTTCAATCAACACAGCTGTGTGACCATAGCGCCTGGGGGGAACCTCAAGGTGACGTTCTCCTTCTCCAGGCGTCACCGGGGGCAACACTGCCCAGCACAAAGACACCGTGTCGAAGATGTGCACACCAATCTGATCACTGCTCGTCACTGACTCCTCCAAAAGTGTACACCTTCTGTCCAACTGTCACCGCGGCGTGCCTGCATCTCTTTATTCCTTTCAGATGGATCGGCCAGCAGAACATTTATACACACCAGAAGCAACACAGTTACAGTATAAGAAGACTAATCAAGTAGTCTTCTACAAGAGAATGCAGTGCTGCTGTGTATCACCGTCTCTTATACTGTATGTGTTCGGTGGCACAAACATCCAGCAACGTTTGACCAATCCCAGATGGGTTGGGTTGGGTTGGGTGTCGGTCAATCAAGGAAGCCTTATTAAATGATCACCATGATAGCAACCCCAACCAGAGGCAAGATTTCAGGGGGGAAAAAGTAAAAGAAACTAGTAAATGAGTTCATGCAGAAACTGCATGGACTCGCTGAAAACACACACAAAGTATACTGTATTATAAGAGTTACTACAGGGGGTCCTCCAAATCTTTGAGTGACAGAGACTTAATTAATTACTTGAACCCTAGCGTCCATATTCTGCGAACTTTAGCCAAAAATAGCAGATCTACAAGCTCACAACGGCTCACGCTGTGAGGCGTTGTGAGCTTGTAGATCGGCAAAGAGCTTTGAGGGGAAAAAGAGCAGCCTTAAGTACAGAGTGAAAGGTCAAGTTTATTAAGTATCCAGTTCAAGTGGTTAAATATCTGAAAACACACATTGACATGAATCCAAAATACACTGATGATTGTGCTGTCAAACAATGAAACTATATGGAAATCTATGAAAAGTCCCTGCTCCATGTCTCTCTCAACTAAGGGGTCCTTGGCCTGAAAACGTCGAAGACCCCTGCTGTAGAAAATGTACACATCCCTCCTCAGATGGACTTTCGATTCACCTCAGGCCCGTAATAGTAGTAGTAGATTAGCAATTGTTAGTGTAGTTGCCTCACAGGGCAACACAATATTGTTATTGCCGTTTTTACTCATAATCTCTCTAGTCTAAGGGGTTTCCCATGGAAGTGCTTGTCTGAGGTACTCATCATTTGATGTAACCATTCACCCAATCAGACATCATGATACCTTGATATTGTGACGTCATCCTTTTCCCGTATCTGATTGGCTCCCTATTAGAGTGAAGGGAGGGCAACCACACTTGCAATTTCCAATTGCACCTTTCTAGTTTCCATTACTTTAGAGATGGAACTTGAAATAGACCGTTTGTCAGCCTTCTGATTGGTCCCTGAGACTCCCTGACTGGCCAACCAGTCAGGGAGTGGAGTTTGTGCAGTGGAGAATGTTGCTTCAGCCTTTCAAAAACTGTCCGCACTGCGCGACACGGCAATCGCCCGGTACGGCCGCGGTAGGTGATAGCGATCACGCTCATCATAATGAATAAGCTTCAACAAACTAGTTCACATGGACCGTATCAATGGTCTAACTATAGTTACGATTGGGTACATATATTTTAAATGGTCAGAATTACGATTATGTGAGGAGAACAGATTATAGTTCTCCTCTTCCTACCCAAGATGTAATGCGCTTTCTATTTCTATACTATTCTCTCTCTGATCCAGAGGATTAAACTAATTAAAACATATATTTTCGGGGGGAAACTACTGTTTTGCTATGTAATTACTGTACCCTTTTCTTCCCTTTTTATTAATATCACGTAGATGTGTTTTTTTTGGTACTTTATATAGCTGTAATGAGGCTATGAAGGGAAAAAAAATCCCATCCACTTCCACTATAAAAGAATCTGCAATAGTGATTCTGTCCCACTGGGATTAAACAAATTAAAACATATATTTTCGGGGAAATCCCCTGTTTTGCAATGTAACTACTGTACCTTTGTCTTCCCTTTTTATTAATATCACCTAGATGTTTTTCCTTTGGTACTTTATATAGCTGTAATGAGGCTATGAAAACATAAAAAAATCCCATTCACTGCCACTATAAAAACAATCTGCCCAGGGAAAATGTCCCATCATAGTAACAGGGCAGAATGGGGCGGGATTTGCAAACTAGTCTATTGGGCGGTAGTTGCCAGGGTCTAGTTTACTGCCTTTTTTGTGCAGGGGGGTTACTTTTGCTAATTTTAAGTCTTGGGGGATGTGACCCTGTTTGATAGATTTATTTTGAGGGTAATTGTTACGACCACAGTCTAGGCTAGGGGAACTGGGGTAGGCTACCACATGACAATGACAATGTGGGACCCCCCCCCCCCCCCCCCAAATGAACCACAAGCAAGACAGGGCTGCAGCCATACCATACACTGTCTTTTTTTTTCTTTTTTTTTTTTAACATTTTTTGTATTATTCTCAGAAGGGAGAGGGAATCGTTACCAAAACAAAACTCTACACAAGACAGCAAAAATAGTTAATATAGAGTCACAATCATTTCAACCACTTCTACCATATTTTATACTTTGGCTATAGAGAAATAGCAGATACACAAGCTCATATATGTCACTTTGTGCCGCACTACAAGCTTGTAGGTCTTCTGTTTTAGAAAGAATAATGAACATCTTTAACACAAATCTTCTCTTCTGGGGGTCCCTGGCACAAAATTATTTCAGTTGGGGGTCCATGCAAGTAGCCTATATGAATTTTGTCAAAACTCCAATGTTGGAGATAGATTAGAATCTCAACTTGCCAGCCACGTACACTTCCCATTCACATTGCTTGTTCATTGCATAAATCACTGCACTACAATGAGCATTATGTTTGAAATACATGGCCAGCGTGATTGGTGAGTAGGCTATATCTTCACGTGTAAAGGAGAATGATGTCAATTCCACCCACCCATGGGTGCACATTGTGAAACATACAGCAAGGTGGGGTCCAGGGACCCCCAGGGGTCCTTGAAGCTAGGAGCCCCCAGCTAAATTATAGTATACAATATACAACTTACAAGTGCCCCTTTAATGTGGCATCAATATAATTTCAACCACTTTATAAACTCATCTTCTATTTGAAAATAGCAGATTTGCTATTTTCAAAAACAAAATATGAAAACAATGTCACAATTTGGAATATATTTTAAACACTTTCTCATTGTCTTAAGGTTTGTGTAAATCATGTTGTTGAAATGTAGGCTAGGCCTACTAAATAAACTTGCCTTGCCTAAATAGCTTGGTCTTTTAGTGAGTTAATTACACGCCTCCTCCACCAGGCGGCGCAATTGCATGCAGGCAAAGGAACCCAAGGATCCGGGTTCCTTTAGAGAGCAGAAATGAGCATGCGCGAAGGAAAGGAAGTACCTCCGTTGTGTAGTTGTTTTCATTTTCATCCTGGCGTGGAACAATAACATTGATTAAAAGCACTCAAACATGTATGAAATACAGGCGTTCAGGTCGTGGGTGAACGAACAGCTGTTGTCGGCGGGAGAGGAGACGCTGCGTGTTTTTGAGAAACAGCATCAGTATCTTTATGACGACGCGTCCAAGCTGAAGCATGTTAAATTGTTTGTGGCACAGAGGCTGCACGCTGCCTCTCAGGTCCTCTGCGACCAGTTCCAGAGAGAGATGGACGAGGTGCACACTCTGCTGGAGCACTACAACACTCTGCTGCTGGAGCTCAGGATGACCACTGCAGGTTGGTTTAACACTACAACACACTGACCACTGCAGGTTGGTTTAAACTACAACTGACCACTGCAGGTTGGTTTAAAACCCATTTTTTAGTAGGGGGAAATATGGGCAAAAAATGGCCAAAACGTTATGCGTTGGATTCAAGCACCAAATTTGGTACAGACGTCCCTTGGGTCATCCTAAAACATCCTAGAAGGGGTGCCCACAAAATCTTAAACAGGAAGTGAGTTATGGACAAAATAAAAAATGGCCGCCCAGGCGCCCAAACTGTTGACTGTTGACTCAAAAGACACCTAAATAATCTCCAAAAAGCATGACATTTGGCACACATGTCCCTTTGGTCATCCTCAGACCCGTAGAATGGAGAGAGTTACGACACTTACGTCGACTCCCATTGTAAGCGTCTTTTCGTCTTTTCCCCCCTTTTAAAGACGTGATTTAGTCTACTTACCAGCGAGTGAAAATGCCTCGGTTATAATGGGGGCGGACGGGGCTGAAGAGCAGCAGAGGCTCGCTAAGAATGAGAACAGGCTCCATGCGACACCACTTTCAGTCTGCGGCGAGATCAAAGCGTGACGCCACTCTCTTCTAAACCATGCTGGTCATCCTAAGACATCCTAGAAGGGGTGCCCAAATAAATCTTAAACAGGAAGTGAATTAATGACAATATTGAAAATGGTCGCCTACAGTGTTGGCTATCGTCTCAAAAACCTAGATTCTCAAAACCATAGAATCTCATAGAGGCATACACTTTGGCACATGTGTCCCTTGGGTCCTAAGACATTCTAGAAGGGGTTCCCAAAGGAATCTGAAACAGGAAGTGAGTTACTGTCACAATTGAAAATGGCCGCCTACAGTATTGGCGATTGACTCAAAAGACAACTAAAGAATCTCATAGAAGCATACAATGTGTCATACATGTCCCTTGGGTCAACCTAAGACATCCTAGAAGGGGTGTTCAAAATAATCTGAAACAGGAAGTGAGTTATTGACTAAATTGAAAATTGCCGCATACTGTGTTGTTGACAGATGAAGCTACATAAAAAAGCTCATAAAAGCATGAAATGTGGTACAAATATCCCTTGGGTGATCATGTTTTGGGGGATTGGAGGTGCCATGCTTTTGGCTGCTTTGAAGGCCAGCATCAGTGTTTAGTCTGTGCGGGCAGCAACATGGAGCCAGTGGAGGGAGCGGAGAATGGGGGAGATGATGTACACAGAAGGTAGACTGAAAAATACACCAGGTTTATGCAGACTTTGCAGTTGTCAACTGTTTAAACAGCCAAATTACTTCAATATGGGTCTCTTCCCAAACAAATAAATAACCCATTCTATAATATGGAACACTTAAAGGTATATTCAGTGATTGTATTTCATTCAAATAAAAATCATTCTCCTTACTAGAATGTGTGCTGACCATATAAGGACTTCCACCATGGCCTGTGTTGCGAGCATAGCTAGATTCGGTTTTCAGAGGTGGCCAGCCAGTCCTCGACCAATCAGGGTAGAGTATGGCCGTAGTTATGTTATGATGTTTAGTTATGATGGTCAAAATAAAAGTTTTGAGAACCACAGTCACTCACCATGCATTTAAAAAGTATTTATGTCATATTGTTTATGTCCCAAAAACGTTTTTCAAAAGGTTTGAGGCTAAATTACCACTCCTGAATAGAGAGCCTCTCTCATTTTTGAATGGCTCTCAGAGCATTTCAGCTGCAGTACCACCTTTGGCCTGAACTGCGCCACCCCCCCCCCCCCCAAATCTTTTTGAAAAGAAAAAAAAAAAAAATAATAAGTTTGAAAAAAAAAATTTTTTTGAAAAAAAAAAGTTTTTTTTTTTTAAATATTTTTTTTATGATGACGTCACAATCGGCAGATGACGTCACAATCGGCAGCAAATCTGGATAGCCTGTTTTGAGAACCCGTAGGATACTTTTAACCTTCGCCTTCTCAAAACCAGAGAAAGACACAACGGTCAGAAATGGGACTTTGTGAGGATAGAAGGTGCTAGTGGGACCCCCAAAAAAGGTTTTAAAATAGGAAAAGTGAAATTTCATGGTGTATCACCTTTAAGAAAGTCTGCTAAATGCCTAGATTGTAAACTACTGAACTCATAAAATGCCACAGTCTCGTAGTAAATCAGTATCATACATATCCTGAAGCTGGAGACGTAGGCCTACCGATATTCAGTGATTGGGTCTAATGACCAAAATGAGAACATTATAATGGTGTAAAAAATCTATAAAAAACTAAACATTTCCACGCTGTAAGGCCAGTTAGGGACAAGATGACCCCCGGCCACTTTCATTATCACTGAATACACCTTTAATGCACAGTACATGCCAAATAATTTCCCTTTGTTTTCTTTTGCGTCAACTGCTTTAGGGGATCATTTTCTAAATTAGACAAAAACTCACTTCCTGCTTAAAGCATATTTGGTCACCCCTTGTTGGATGCGTTAAGATCACAAGCCTGAGAAGGAGGCAGGAGGAGCTGGGAGAGGGTTGGGGAGGGGTGGGCAGGCCTGCTGAGCAGGAGGTGGGGAGGAGTGTGGGGCCAAAACTGGCTCAATAGCGCAGTCCTCCCACTTAGGACAAGGTGGTACTGCAGCTGAAAATGCTCTGAAAGCCAGGATGAAGCTCTGTATTCAGGAATGGTAATTTAGCCTCAAACCTTTTGAAAAACGTTTTTGGGACACAAACGATGTTATATGAATTATTGTTAAATGCATGGTGTAGACTGTAGAAAGTGTAAAGTGCCTTTGTATCATATGTCAACACTGTAGGCGGCCATTTTAAATTAGTCACTAACTCGCTTTTTGTTTCCGATTATTTTGGAAAACCCTACTAGTATGTGTTAGGATGACACAAGGGACATGT
Organism: Nannobrachium achirus; assembly: GCF_963921795.1. Lineage (NCBI taxonomy): Eukaryota > Metazoa > Chordata > Actinopteri > Myctophiformes > Myctophidae > Nannobrachium > Nannobrachium achirus. The sequence goes on along the minus strand of NC_137823.1, from coordinate 21,815,834 downwards.
GTGCCCGGTTTTGTGCTTTTATGATATTTTTTATTTGTCTTTTGAGTAAAACGCCAACATTGTAGGCAGCCATTTTCAATTTTGTTGACTACTTCCTGTTTCAGATTCCTTTGGGCACAGCTTATAGGATGTCTTAGGCTGGACTCACACATATGCGTGAAACAGCTTCTCCGTATCGTCTGAGAATGGCCACTGGGGGCGCCGTACTAATGCATTGTCATACGGAGAAGATGTTTCACGCAAATGTCTGTACGGCGCCTTAGGACGACCCAAGGGACACATAGGTTTTTGAGTCAATAGCCAACACTATAGGCGGCCATTTTCAGTATTGTCAGTAATTCACTTCTGTCGTAAGATTTCTTTGGGCACCCCTTCTAGGATGTCTTAGGATGTCCCAAGGGACATGTCTTTTGATTCAACAGTCAGCTGTTTAGGCGGCCATTTTGAATTTTGTCCATAACTCCTTCCTGTTTAAGAATTTTTTGGACACCCCTTCTACGTTGTACCAAATGTCGTGCTTGTATCCAATGCCTAACGTTTCAGCCCTTATTTCCCCATTCTATTTGTGGGTCACAGACCATTTTTTATGGGTCACAACTGGAGTGAAAATCTAAATTTATTTTCCTACAAAAAAAAAAAGAAAAATGTTTCCAAACCTTTTGAAATAGGCTATTATATATCATTTAATTGAAAATGTACTTGTTTTTTTTTTTTCTTCTTTTATTTTTTATAATTGTATATATTTTCAAACAAACAGGCAAACACATTTGAGAAATTCCACAATGAATGATGATGATGATTAGGAAGTAGTGAAAATATCCCATCTACGTGTGAGCTTGTTTTGGATTGATTGATTGAAGAACTTATTAGAAGGTTGCATAGGAACAAGTACAGTTTCATGACAGTACAAATCACTGGTACAAGGTCAACTGAAAGGAGATCCTAGTAAGCTTTACAGCTTATTTACATAGGAAACCTTTATGTATCATGAATGACAGTCGGATAGAACACAGTACTATGCAGAGGATAACATCAATAACAAAAAAGAAAAACAAGAAGCAGTTATAAAGAAGGAAAAAAAAGAGAGAAAATAATAATATTTACCGTGGAAAAGGGAAGGTAAGAATGGGCATAGTCTATTTAAGATAGTGCTTTGTTAACTATCACTATAGCAACCAAGTAAGTAAGTAAGTGGTTCCTGTGTAAATAAGCCGTAAAGCTTACTAGGATCTCCTTTTAGTTGACCTTGTACCAGTGATTTTGTGCTGTCATGAAACTGAACTCTATTGCAAACTGCTAATAAACTCAATCAATCAGTCAATAAAACCAATATACCAGAATAAACATACACATGTCAATATTTCAAGTGGGGAACATCAACATTTGTTTACATCTTGAAGATTGTTGTTGACAGGACATGCTGATCATTTCACATTACATGACAGTGTTGTTTGCTATTAAATGTGAAAATATCAGTCAAGGTCCATAATATTTAGCAAATATGTATTACATTTGATATTAGCATGAAAGAGGAGGATACTCTTCATCACAAACATTCCCCTTGGGTAGGGTGACCATATTTTCTCGCAAGTGCCTGCTTATCTTAGAGTTTGTGCGCTCACGCGCACATGCACAGCTGCTCCAAGCCATCACACGCACATACACATGGTTAATAATGTTATATTTGTGTTGTTGTACATGCCACATAAATGAGGGGAATATTAACGTGACTCGGCGGCCAGACGATTTAGGTGAAACAGAAAAGAGATAAGTAGAAAGTGTCTAACTATTAGCTATTTGGCAAACTGTTTCCGGGGCAATGTGAGACTATTCTATACTAGGGTTGTCGCGATACTCGGTGTTATCGGTATTACCTGTGTGTGGGCTCGCCACCTTGATCACCGGCAACACCGTTTTATTATAATCATAGGCTTTTACATGCAGTGAGACCTGAGTGGACAAACAGCGGTGTCAAATTTCACTCCACTACTTACTTGGTGGTTGATTGATTGATTGATTGAAGACTTTATTAGAAGTTTGCATAGAAAAAGGTACAGTTTCATGACGGTACAGTTCACTGGTACAAGGTCAACTAAAAGGAAATCCTAGGAAAGCACTTGGCTTATTTACACAGGAAACCATTGAACATTGAATGACAGACGGTGGGGGGGGGGGGGGGGGAAGGGGGGCTTGCCTTCCAATCCAAAGTTTAGTTGAAAGCTACAGCTTACACTTCCATGTGTAGGCTATGTTGTGCGTGCTTTAATTCCCAACAACCTGTAGACCATGTGCTCTCAATTAAATAATTAGTCCATGGTTGCATCTTCAACAATGCAGATGAAGGCTGTTTGAGCTGACACACTTCCCTTTACTTCCTTGTTGGTCTCGGGGAGGAAAATAACTAGAAAGATGCAATTGGAAATTGCAAGTGTGGTTGCCTATTTATTGAGTAGCCAAATTGCCATGTGCAGCTTGACCAATCCTCAAGCTAGCACCTCTCCCCCTTTGACTCAATTTAGTCAGAGGCCTTAGGGTTTTTTCGTGCTAATCAGTCTAAAAGCGCCAAATTTTGCACAGATGTAGCCCAGGGCTTGCTCTAATGATTTAGCGAGGGCGCCCGAGTCGGCGACCTTCGGGGTCGCCACAGCGGCCAAATCAAGTTGGGCTCCCATCGACTTTCTATACAGGAGGAAATTACCCAAATCTGGGTATTTAAGTAGGATGTGAGGGGTCTAACTAAGGGTTTGTCATGATGCTGAATCTATTGCAAGCGTTTGTTTTGCACAAAAATCATTCCTTGGGCTACAAATGGCCCCAGAAAACGCCCACAAAACCAGGGAGAACTGTGAAAAGTGATGACTCATCACTTTTCATCACTAAACCATAATTTTCTTGATTTGGCCACTGTGGCAACCCCGAAGGTCGCCGACTCGGGCACCCTAGCTAAATCATTAGAGCATGCCCTGAGCTACATCTGTGCAAAATCTGGAGCTTTTAGACTGATTAGCACCAAATTACCATTCTATCTCCATAAGGCCCCCGACTAATTACTCACAAATCAAAAACTTACTCACAAATAAAGTTTATCTAGAATAAATAAAGTTTCCCCTCTCCCCCTTTGACTCAATGGTCTTACTCACAAATAAAGTTTATCTAGATTAAATAATGTTTTCCCAGGACTAGTGTGTTGCCCTGTTGGGCAACAGAGTTTTGAGGTCTGCACTCTGCTCTGCTGCCTCGTTTAATTTCTCTGTGCATACAGTATGTGCTGTTTTTACTTTCGGTTTCGCTTTGGTTTAGATGCTGGATATTTGCCAGGCATGTCAAGTCCTGACACCTAGTGGGTTAGAAATGTAAAACCGCGACAACCCTATTCTATACAGAGGCAACATTTGGGCGAAATAATGAATACAACTGTATACTGAGGAACGGAAAGTAGACTGTGACATGGGTGTTCTAAATGTGAGGCTACAGGTAGTACATTTTGGCCAAGTGGTGTGGTGGAGCGGCCATAAAATGACATACCAATGACCAGAAGAAATGCATTGGTTAGGCGATCATATTATTAGAAGTTAAACTAAGTGTTTTTCATAACCACCCACAGATAAAGAAACAGCCTTACAGAAAGATGTAGAGGACAGCCAGCCGTCAGACAGAGTAACACCTGGCAGCAACCTGATGCCAACGACGATGGTCTCTGACGTTCCAGAGACATCCGCCTCTCATGACTGTAACTCAATGGGAACCCAGGAGCAGTCCTCTGCTCTCAGCATGGACTCCAGCATCCTGGCCAAAGACTCTAATAAAGAGTCTGGAGGTAGTAAGGATTCCCAGTCAACCTCCTCTTCCAAAAAGGTTGAATTCTACACAGGAAGACTGACAAGCGTCGAAAAGGAGCTTCCAGTGGAGTGTCCCGCAGAGGTCATGACCCCGCAGTTGTCCTCTGCTCTTACTATGGACTCTGGAGTCCTGTCTGTACGCTTTAAGGCAGAGCCTGGAGATAGCAAGGACTCTCAGTCCTCTCCCACCAGGCAGCGGTCCTCTCCCAACAAGCAGCGGCTTCCAGCTGAATCTCCGGCTGAGGTGATAACTCCGCATCCGCCTCCTGCTCTCATCATAGACTTAAGCCTCCTGGAGGAAGACTCTGATGCCGAGCCTGGAGGTAGCAAGGACTCTCAGTCCTCTCCCACCAGGCAGCGGTCCTCTCCCAACAAGCAGCGGCTTCCAGCGGAAACTCCGGCTGAGGTGATGACCCCGCCTCCGCCGCCTGCTCTCATGATAGACTTCAGCCTCCCGGAGAAATATTCTAATACCGATCCTGGAGGTAGCAAAGACTCCCAGCCCTCTTCCACCCAGGGTGAACTCTACTCAGAAGAGACAAGCACTGAAAATAAGCTTCCTGTAGAATCTCCCGCTGAGGTGATGACCCTGCATCCGCCGCCTGAACTCCTCTACTCATTAGGGCTGAAGAGTTTACATCAGAAGCTTCAGGTAAAATCTCCCAATGAGGTGAGGAACCAGCAGCCATCCTCTGTTCTCGGTATAGACTCCGGTATCCTCTGTAAAGACTCTACTGCCGAGCCTGGAGGTAGCAAGGACTTCCGGTTCTCCTCACCCTCCACCCAGGGTGAATTCTACTCGGAAAGAAGTGCGGAGCAGCAGCCTCCAGCAGAATCTCCCGCCGAGCCTCCCGTGGACGTCCATTCCGCACCATTCACCCACGTCGCCTCCAACAACAAGGAGTACCGCCGTCCCCGAAAAGCCTCCCAGGGTGGACTGTACTCGGAAGGCCTGACGAGCATCAAGCAGCGGATTCCAGCAGAATCTCCGGCTGAAGTGATGACCCCGTATCGGCCACCTGACACAGTAGGTAGCAGTGGGCAACACTCAGTCGCAAAAAGGGCGAGGGGAAGACCGAGGAAAACTGCAGCAGCAAAAGCAGCAGCACCCAGCGGGCAACCCCTTGTCGCAAAAAGAGGTAGGGGGAGGCAGAGGATAACTGAGGCAGCAAAAGAAACAGCACCCAGCGGGCAACCACTTGTTGCAAAAACAGGGAGGGGGAGGCAGAGGACAACTGAGGCAGCAAAAGAAACATCACCCAGCGGGCAACCCCTTGTTGCAAAAACAGGGAGGGGGAGCCAGAGGATAACTGAGGCAGCAAAAGAAACAGCACCCAGCGGGCAACCCCTTGTTGCAAAAAGAGGGAGGGGGAGGCAGAGGATAACTGAGGCAGCAAAAGAAACAGCACCCAGCGGGCAACCCCTTGTCGCAAAAAGAGGGAGGGGGAGGCAGAGGATAACTGAGGCAGCAAAAGAAACGGCACCCAGCGGGCAACCACCTGTCGCAAAAAGAGGGAGGCCGAGGATAACTGCAGCAGCAAAAGCAGCAGCACCCGTTGTCAGGAAGACGGAGAGCCTACGGGACTTCACATTGCTGAACCCACACCTAATGACCGTACCTCGTGTCACCATCACGGACTGCATGGAGCGCAGGATGGAAGACCTGGCCAGAGAGTCACTTGAGAAGACCAAGTTGGGCATCATGGCCAGACGGGCGAACAAGAAGTTGTTGCTTGCTCCGCTGGTCAAACGCACCCGGTAAGCGGCACAGTCTCTTTCTGATCTGTCATGTCATGTCTACTTTTGTAATACTATATATACTATATACTTTAACATTAGCATGACGGTGAAAACACCATCTACCACACAGATGGACTTAGGTCAAAATGAACTGTTGTGTTCCTGCTATTTCATTGGCCCAGTCGTTCCCATCTGAGCTCCGCACAGATCAACACCCTCTCCTCCGCACAGCAGGGATACCATTAACCTTTCAACCCCCCACTCAAACCTGACATGTTGAAGCCACGAGTACAGACAGAAAAAGGATAGTTGCGTGTATTAACCTTTGATAAAGTCGTTAATACCTGCAGATTCCTGACATTAAATAATCTGTACTTTTGGTCTTTTTCAACTTAAAGGAGCTATAGTCAACTTTTTCATTGTAGGGCCGACGATTTGTTTACATCCTAGTCTATAGACTAGAATGTAAACAAAGTGTCGGTCTGACAATGGCCAAAATGATTATTTTATCATTATTTTACGCTTTTTGTGGTCATTTTTGAATAGAAACACATATATGAAGCTTATTTTTTTATAAAATATTTTCGAAACATTATTTTTATTTTAGCATCCGTCTTTCAAAAAAAGTTCACTATAGCTCCTTTAAGACATGGTTCTTGGTAATTTCAAACTATTTCTTTGAGTTACAGCTTGGCTGTCCAGGATAAGAAGGGCTTGGATGGCGGAGTGGCTGACGGTGGCGGCAGCAGCAAAATGGAATACTCTGGCTTTGATCACCTGGGCAAGAGTGACAACGACAAGGAGAGAACCCAGGAAAAGGTGTCGAGGGAGGCAGCCGCGGCGACTGCTGCTCTGAGCACAGGTAGGCCTGAGACCACATGGACATAAAGATATCTAACATCTGTTGTAGAATCTATTTTAAAAATGTGGTTCAAACATTTAATAACTCTTTAAATGTCATATTTTAATCAAGTTTTGTTGTTGCTGTGCCAGCCATTTTCAACATTTTGACACCTCTGGGACCCCAAATAATATGTTGTACTTAAACTACAAATGTACATTTTAGCTCAAAAGATCTACTCCTCTTCTTTCCAACAAAAAACAATAGTAAGTTCCTGGCATGTTCCTATCTTTAGTTTTCGGCTTGAATAGAGCATAAGCAAAACCTGCCTTCTAGTCATATATAATCAATGTTCAAATTAACATTAACATTAAATCCAGCTGCAGGATTTTTTTTATACCACCAGAGGGTGTTGTCTACATGTTTATCCGTTGGGGGGAAAAGCCACAAAGAAAGTTCTGTACTCCCCCGGGAGTCCCTCTTTTGCAGGTATCAAAAAAGCACCTCGGTTATGGTGGAGACAACCTCCCCAGGTTAACATTCACCAGGTTAGCATTCACCAGCGTCGGCAGGTTAGCATTTCAACATGTTAGCATTCACCAGTGTCGGCAGGTTAGCATTTTACCAGGTTAGCATTCACCAGTGTTAGTTTTTACTGAGGTTTGCATCGGCTAGGCGGTCGTATTATTAGATGTTAAACTAAGTGTTTTTCATAACCACCCACAGATGAAGAAACAGCCTTACAGAAAGATGTAGAGGACAGCAAGCCGTCAGACAGAGTCACACCTGGCAGCAACCTGATGCCAACGACGATGGTCTCTGACATTCCAGAGACATCCGCTTCTCATGACAGTAACTCTGAACAGCAGCAGTCCTCTGCCCTCAGCATGGACACCAGCATCATGGCCAAAGACTCTAATGCAGAGTCTGGAGGTAGTAAGGATTCCCAGTCCACCACCTCTTCCAAAAAGGTTGAATTCTACACAGGAGAACTGACAAGTGTCAAAAAGGAGCTTCCAGTGGAGTCTCCCGCAGAGGTCATGACTTCGCAGTTGTCCTCTGCTCTAACTATGGACTCTGGAATCCTGGCTGAACACTCTAATGCCGAGCCTGGAGGTAGCAAGGACTCTCAGTCCTCTCCCAACAAGCTGCGGCTTCCAGTGGAATCTCCGGCTGAAGTAATGACCCCGCATCCGCCGCCTGCTCTTACTTTGGACTCTGGCGTCCTGGCTGAACACTCTTATGCTGAGCCTGAAGGTAGCAAGAACTCGCAGGCTTCTTCCACCCAGGGTGGACTGTACTCAGAAGGCCTGACAAACGTCAAGCAGCAGCTTCCAGCAGAATCTCCGGCTGTGATGACCCTGCATCCCCCACCTGACACAGCAGGTAGAAGCAGGCAACCCCCTGTTGCAAAGAGGGGTAGGGGGAGAGGGAGAGGGAGGGGGAGGGGGAGGGGGAGAGGGAGAGGGAGAGGTAGGCAGAGGATGTTGCACGCTCTGCAGGTCTACTCATCAGGGCTGATGAGTTTAGATCGGAATCCTCTGGCAAAATCTCCCAATGAGGTGGGGAACCAGCAGCAAACTCCTGTTCTCAGTGTAGACTCCGGTATCCTCGGTAAAGACTCTGCTGCCGAGCCTGGACTCCCAAGCAAGGACTCCCAGTTCTCTTCACCCTCCACCCAGGGTGAATCCTACTCGAAAAGGCAGAGAAGCACGGAGCAGCAGCCTCTAGCAGCGGAATCCCCCGCCGAGCCTCCCGTGTATGTCCCTTCCACACCGTTCACCCGCAGGGCTTCCCGGAAAGCCTCCCAGGGTGAACTGTCCTCGGAAGGCCTGGAGATCATGACCCCGCAGTTGTCCTCTGCTCTTACTGACTCTAGAATCCTGGCTGAACACTCTAATGCCGAGCCTGGAGGTAGCAAGGACTCTCAGTCCTCTTCCACCCAGGTAGGACTGCACTCGGAAGGCCTGACAAGCGTCAAGCAGCGGCTTCCAGCAGAATCTCCGGCTGACGTGATGACCCCGCATCCGCCACCTGACACAGCGGGTAGCAGCGGGCGACCCCCTGTGGCAAAAAGAGGGAGGGGGAGGAAAACTGCAGCAGCAAAAGCAGCAGCACCCAGTAGGCAACCCACTGTCGCAGGGAGGGGGAGAGGGAGCGGGAGGGGGAGGGGGAGAGGAAGGGGGAGGGGGAGGGGGAAGTTGCACGCTCTGCCGGTCTACTCATTAGGGCTGATGAGTTTAGATCAGAAGCTTCCGGCAAAATCTCCCAAGGAGGTGAGGAAGCAGCAGCCATCCTCTGTTCTTAGTATAGACTCCGGTATCCTGGGTAAAGACTCTACTGCCGAGCCTGGAGGTAGCAAGGACTCTCAGTCCTCTTCCACCCAGGTAGGACTGCACTCGGAAGGCCTGACAAGCGTCAAGCAGCAGCTTCCAGCAGAATCTCCGGCTGACGTGATGACCCCGCATCCGCCACCTGACACAGCGGGTAGCAGCGGGCGACCCCCTGTGGCAAAAAGAGGGAGGGGGAGGAAAACTGCGGCAGCAAAAGCAGCAGCACCCAGTAGGCAACCCACTGTCGCAGGGAGGGGGAGAGGGAGCGGGAGGGGGAGGGGGAGAGGGAGCGGGAGGGGGAGGGGGAGGGGGAAGTTGCACGCTCTGCCGGTCTACTCATTAGGGCTGATGAGTTTAGATCAGAAGCTTCCGGCAAAATCTCCCAAGGAGGTGAGGAAGCAGCAGCCATCCTCTGTTCTTAGTATAGACTCCGGTATCCTGGGTAAAGACTCTACTGCCGAGCCTGGAGGTAGCAAGGACTCTCAGTCCTCTTCCACCCAGGTTGGACTGTACTCGGAAGGCCTGACGAGGGTCAAGCAGCGGCTTCCAGCAGAATCTCCAGCTGAGGTGATGAGCCCGCATCAGCCACCTGACACAGCGGGTAGCAGTGAGCAACCCCCTGTGGCAAAAAGCGGGAGGGGGAGGCAGAGGAAAACTGCAGCAGCAAAAGCAGCAGCACCCAGCAGGCAACCCCCTGTCGCAAAAAGGGGGAGGGGGAGGGGGAGGCAGATGAAGAAGTTGTTGCACGCTCCGCCGGTCTACTCATCAGGGCTGATGAGTTTAGATCAGAAGCTTCCGGCAAAATCTCCCAATGAGGTGAGGAGCCAGCAGCCATCCGCCGTTCTCAGTATAGACTCCGGCATCCTCGGTAAAGACTCTGCTGCCGAGCCTGGAGGTAGCAAGGACTTCCGGTCCTCCTCACCCTCCACCCAGGGTGAATTCTACTCAGAAAGGCAGAGAAGCGCAGTGCAGCAGCCTCTAGAGGAATCTCCCGCTGAGCCTCCCGTGGACGTCTCTTCCGCACCGTTCACCATTAGGGCCTCCAATGTCAAGGAGTACCGCCGGCCCCAGAAAGCTCAACTGTCCTCTGATGGCCGGGAGGTCATGAACCTGCAGTTGTCCTCCGCTCTTACTATGGACTCTGGCATCCTGGCTGAACACTCTAATGCCAAGCCTGGAGGTAGCAAGGACTCTCAGTCCTCTTCCACCCAGGGTGGATTGTACTCGGAAGGCCTAACAAGTGTCAAGCAGCGGCTTCCAGCAGAATCTCCGGTTGAGGTCATGAGTCAATCCTCTGTGTTAAAAAGGTCGAGGGAGAAGAGGGAGTGCCCATGGGACTGCACATTGCTGAATCCACACCTAATGAAAGTATCTAATGTCACCATCCCGGACATCATGGAGCGCCCGATGGAAGACCTGGTCAGAGAGGCAGTCGAGAAGAATAGGTTGGACGACCGGGCCAGAGAGGATAGCGAGAAGAAGAAGTTGCAGCCTCCGCCAGTCAAACGCACCCGGTAAGCGGCACAGTCTCTTTCTGATCTTTCATGTCATGTCATGTCTACTTTCTTGTTGACCTCGTCTGTAATATTGTTGCGACCACAGGTCGCAGTTAACTATGAGAACCGGCACATCTTGTCCGCGTATCTGGCTATCCGCCTATATTAAGCCCATATCTTACAGGTCTTCATATGGGAATGCCCATATATGGAGGCTACATTAGCCACATACCACAATAACAGAATCCATATGGCCAAGACAGATGGCCAAGACAGCCCATATCTGTGTGGCTGGTTCTACAGACAGGGATATCCATGTATGGGCATAAAAGGGTATGATGTCAGATGTCATAGACATGATAGGACTTTCACATAACGGATAACTGAGTAAGCATGTTTGGGCTCTCACAGCATATCTCCATATAAAGTACATGGATCTCCATATATGGGTACCAGGGGTCTCCATATATGGGTAACTGGTTCGATATACATCACTGGCCAGATGGAAAAGAATTGGCGCGCCCTTCCCTGAGGTGTCTTACTAGTGGTATGTACTTTAACACTAGCATGACGGTGAAAACACCAACTACCACACAGACGGACTTAGGTCAAAATGACCCGTTGTTTTCCTGCTATTTCATTGGCCAGTCGCTCCCCTCTGAGCTCTGCACACATCAACACTCTCCTCCGCACAGTGAAGTTCAGTCGCTTTTAGGTTGTAAAAAATGAGGGAATTTGTTCTCCATTGGGAGTGGTAACTGAATCTGAAAATAACTGAAAATTCAGTGAAATAATTAGGCATTTATATGTCCCTAAACTCCCTAAAGTTTGTGACGCCGTCATCACCACAATATAGACCTGCAGACATTCATTACAAGTTGGTGGGTGTTGAACAAAACAGCCGGCCCCATTCTTTTCAATGAACATACCCACACTGGCGGTGTCAGACGCTGCAGGCACATCTTCACGCCTCGTCCGTAGCCTGTGTGCTCCCCTTAGATACCTGTGTGTTATATTCAAGAAGGATAAGTAATCTGGACTTGTCTTTTTCAACTTAAGACATTGTCTTAGGTCAGGGGTCTTCAACGTTTTCAGGCCAAGGACCCCTTAGTTGAGAGAGAGATGAAGCAGGGACCCCCAACAACCTGTTCATAGATTCCATATACCGGTAGTTTCATTGTTTGACAGCGCAATCATCAGTGTATTTTGGATTCATGTCAATTTGTGTTTTCAGATATTTAACCACTTGAACCGTCAATACTTAATAAACTTGAACTTTCACTTACTTAGTACGTAGTACTTAGTCTGCTCTTTTTACCCTCTACACCAAACCTCTTAGCTGAAAATAGTCGATCTATAAGCTCACAACGCCTCGCAGTGCTTGTAGATCTGCTATTTTTGGCTAAAGTTCTCTGGATTTATTTTTTCTATCACACAAAGTTTTGGAGGACCCCTTGTAGTAACTCTGAGGACCCCCTAGGGGTCCCAGACCCCCTGTTGAAGACCCCTGTCTTAGGTAGTTTCAAACTATTTATTTAAGTTACAGCTTGGCTGTCCGGGACAAGGAGGGCTTGGAAGGAGGAGTGGCCGTTGGTGGCGCCAGCAGCAGCAAAATGGAATACTTTGGCTTTGACGACCTGAGCAGCGATGAGGAGAGAACCCAGGCCAAGGCGTCAAGGGAGGCAGCCGCGGCGACTGCTGCTCCGAGCACAGGTAGTCCTGAGACCACATGGACATAAAGCTACCTAACAGAATCCATTTTAAAAATGTGGTTCAAACATTTAATGGTTCTCACTCATTTGATATTTTTTTTCCTAGACTTCCTGAAGAAAGAGGCGGTTTCCACTGAACATCAGGAGAGGAGCCCCATTCCGGTCCAGGAGGAACCAGAGCCTCCTCCACAGATTAAAGAGGAGCAAAAGGAGCTAGTTAAAGGGCCAGAAGAGGCGGGGTGCTCAGCATTGACATTACCAGCACCGAAGAGCGAAGATTATCACGAAGACAGTTGGACAGAGCCTCTATGCAGCACCTCTAGTGAACACATGGAAACACAAGACGCTGGAGCGTCACAACCAACTGGTGAGTCACAGCCCCTCCGTTTACGCTGGTCTGATTCGGACAGTGACGACAGCGACGAGTGGGAGGAGACCAGAGCCAGTACCTCTACCGGAAGCGTGACAATACGAGCCGAAGCAGAGGACGGCGGGGCAACTTCGCGCAATTCCGAGACCAGGGAAGGACAACGAGTGTCGGCCAGCAACAACGGTTCCCAGGGCACGAAAGCATCGAAAGAACCTCCATCCAAGACGAGCGCTGGAGGAGGGTCAAGTTGTACGGTTTGTGGTAAATGGTTTCGTCAAAAGCAGAGTCTGACCAGACACGAATGGATTCACACAGGTCAAACACCCTTTAGTTGTACAATTTGTAGAAAGATCTTTAATCAAAATGAACAGCTTCATAAACATATGATCACGATTCACCCAGGCAGCAAACCATTTAGTTGTGCAGCTTGCGGCGAAAGCTTTACTGTAGATGCATATCTGGAAGATCATATGCTCAGTCACGCTGCCTTTGGTTGTACGGTTTGTGATAAAGTCTTTAGTCTAAAGAATGATCTGAACACACATATGAGGACTCATACAGCGACAGCTGCGAAAGCTGCAACACCCTTCATTTGTACAGTTTGTAACAAAGGTTTTCTCCTTAAATGCCATCTGGCCAGACATATGGCCACTCATACAGGATTAAAGAAAAATAAATTGTAAAGAAAATAGTTTGAATACAGTTTGTTGCAAAGGCTTTGGTCAGAGGGTTCTGAGGAGACAGAGAGTCATCTATACATGGAGGAAACCCTATTTATGGCAATGGTTTTGGTCAAAGCCACCTGGATGGGAAATTTTGATTTAAGAAACTCACTTATTGATTCACTTGGGGATAATTTTACCCCCTGTACCTCCTTATCCTCCCAACACCGATAAGTATATACTTACAAATCCAATATTGTCCAACACTTAATTTCCTATTCCGATATCAACCGATTTGATATACGTCAGTATGATTGGCTTTCACCAAAAGTCAACTAATTGTCAACATCACATATCTAATCCAATATATGGTATCAATATAATATCAATATTATATCTAATAAATCTAATATAATACAGTGATGTTAAGTTTTCAATGAAGTGAGTCGTTGAACACCATTGGTGGTCATTTGAATGAGCCCCACTAATCTTAGATTAGATGTTGGCCTATTTGACAGTGCAGAAGCATAATTGCCTTGATGCATATAACATTAATGAGCATCAACATGTGTCAGCTAGACACAGACAAACACACCTGGCCTCTACAGTGCTCTAATTTGAAAGTGACTGGAGTCTGTCTCATTTCTCTCCAAAACCCTTGTATATGATGGAATATGATTAAGGATTACTGTGAATTATGGTCAACTCACATTTCATTTGCACAAACACCTTGCAGTAAGAAGTCCTGTAACTTTAATTACAGGTAATTTAGCTACCTCATTGTTGGGGTTATTTGTCGCTGTGAAGTTTGTTCTCTACATTTACCCCAACTATTGGGAGCGGTATAGGGGCGCCAAATCAATCAATCAATCAAAACTGACTGGGCGGGCCACAAGCAAATTCTGATTCCCCTTCCCACTCAGCTGCGAAGTTCTAAAATGGTACATCTATATCATGAAAAGAGACCAGAGCTGGTCCGTATAGGAAAAAGTCGACAAGTCGACTTAATTACAAAAGTCGACTCCCACCAGAGAAAGTCTAAAGTCAAAGTTGAAAAAAAGAAAATACTGTATTGTGAAAATAGCAGATCTACATGCGCACTACGCCTTGCGTTGTGAGGCGTTGTGAGCAACAATATGTGTTATGCCGCAAATGTAAGTTTAACATAATGTGTTATTTTGATTAGATTTTTACACTTCATTTGAAGGTGTGGAAGAACATGTAACTGTTTTTATACACCTGCTGGACATTATATACACGTGGGAGAAATAGTCATTTTTATTTTCTATGGATTTCTATGGATGCTTTTTCATTCTCTTTGCTCAATTGCCTTTTGGACTCTCTTTCATTCCTACGTCATTATTACTTATTACTTATTTGTATCTTTAGATGTGTTGTTTCTGTTGTTTTGCTGTGTTTTATATATACTGTACCACTGCATTGTCTGAAGGAAGCTAAACAAAACTAAGTGTTACTCTTATCTACCTGTAAAAAAGATGTAACAATAAAGTACAACCTTGAACCTTGAATGGTAGAGCGATGGTGTTTGCCTGCAAGCTGCACAACTATATTATGTTCATTGAGTTTATAGTTTATTTTTATACATTTTGTAGGCTACTCACTAATAATCAATAGGTCTATTTTCTCTTTTTTGGGGTTTAGTTTAACCCATTCAGGCCGGGAACACATTTTGCTGTTTGGGAGGGGCTTACAGTACATGTACAGTATGTAGCAACATTTGTTTTGTAGGCTAATTTCTGATTTAGCCCTATTCTATAGGTTAGGCCTAAATGGGTAAGAGAGATTAGATGCATGCCCAGTACCCAAAGTATAAATTAGCAGATCTTCAAGCGCACAAAGTGTCGCTTCGCGCCGTGTTGTTGTGAGCCTGTAGATCTTCTGCCATTTTCACTACTTTGTTTTTTAATTCATGGACTTTAAACAAATTTAAACAAAATGGTCCTATATAAAAATGTGTCTGTGACCCACAAATGTGTCCCGACCCATGCAAAATGGACTACAATGAGCATTGAGTTTGAAATACAAGGCCAGTAGACTATAGGCTATAACTTCATACAACCGATTCATACTCCATGAATGGGGATTTTGTGACGAACCGAACCAAAATGTATCTGGCTCTAAAAATGGAGTAGGCCTATTAGGTGTGCCAAATGTAGTTCTAAGAGCGGCCATTTCTTGGGTAAACACAGCCTTACACAGGTGTTATGATTAGACTATAGCATTAGTTCTATGCAATCAAACAATTGAAACACCTGTGTTTTGACCCAAGAAATGGCCGCTAAGGACTACAATGACGTAGCCGCTGGCACACACTATAGGACTATGCATCAGGCCAGAGAACGAATGCTGTCAATTCCATCCCACAGGTGCAAATTGTGAAATATACAGTATCAAAGTGTGCAATGAACAAGCAATGGGAAATGTAGGATACATGTAAAGTCGAGATAAATAATAATAATCAATAGTCAATTAAATGATGAAATTGAGTTATGTGGTTTGACCAACAGTTAAGATCCAATAAAGGTTTAGTCAAAAGTACTTTTTAATACTTTTCATTGGTCCTTGAAGCTATAGGAGTCCCCCCAGATAAATTAAAAGTTAATGTGGCATCGAAATCATTTCAACCACTTTAAACCTCATCTGCCATTTAAGAATAGCAAATCTGCCATTTTCCAAAACACTATTATAGTGTTTTGTGTAGGCCTTTATCATTTTTGAATGGCCATTGTTGTTGTTATTCAGTGAGTAATTACACTCCTCCTCCACCAGGTGGCGCAAAGCATCCAGGCAAAGAATCCAGGTTCCTTGTATCGAGAGCAAAAATGAGCATGCGTGAAACACATCCGGAAGTACCTCCGTCGTGGTGGCGTGTGGTGTTGTTTTAATTTTTCACAGTGTCCAATTTGTAAAGGTTACAGGCCAGCATTTATCTATTTAGAATTAGATATGTATATATAATTTTGTTATTAAAACACAGAAACATAATTTTCGTTGTATGGCTTTGTTTAAATGTTTAATTTATATTTTTTAATGTTTTTCAATGGCTTCAGGGATACTCTTATTCTGAAGTGATCTACCACCGGAAGTCTTAGACTTGCCAGCCTAGATTTGCCAAATGAACACAGCTGTGTGAAACAACCATGAAACAACCAACAAAGTAACTTCAGACAGACCGCAGTCACCGCAGCTCTCATTGACCAAACCACACAAAAATGTATAAAATGCAGTCGTTCAGGTCGTCGGTAAACGAACAGCTGACGTCGGCGGGAGAGGAGACGCTGCGTGTTTTGGAGAAAAGGCATCAGTATCTTTATGACGACGTGTCCAAGCTGAAGCATGTCAAAGTGTTTGTGGCACAGAGGCTGCAGGTAGGGCTGATTATTATGACATTTTTACATGATATGACGACTAATTGTCACTCAAATAATTGCCATTAACGACTTAATTGTGTTTTTTTCATTGACAATTACATTTCTTGTTTGGCTTTTTGGGGTTTGAAGTTGCACATGGCGGAGGACAGAGGTGGCCAATGGCCACTGGCCATTCGTCCGGTTTTAGCCGGAGGACAGTCCGGTTGTTGACCCTGCTATCTGGCCGGACACCTGAGTGATTGATTAGGCTATGGTGCATGTGTTTACATTTGCCTATCTCGGCAAATCTCCTGTTTCATTGTTGGTATAGAATCTTAGCAGATATACATTCCCCACGTCGCCTACGTGCGTGCGTGCATTTCGTTTTGCTCCCTCCAAACTTCCCAAGTAACTGTCCAGTCGCTCCTTTGTTAGCCCTGAATACAGGACGGTAATATATGACCGTCCTATTCAGGGCTATACTCCTTTGTTTGGGTGAAACCGACGACAAGTTGTTTTAACGCAGATGAACTGCAGCAATGGTTTCCTGTGGAAATAAGCTTAGTCCTGTCTAGGATCTCCTTTTAGTAGACCTTGTACCAGTGAACTGTACCGTCGTGAAACTACCCTTTTCTATGCAAACTTCTAATAAAGTCTTCAATCAATCAATCAATCAATCAGCCAGCAGATTTGCCCAAAGGTCTTCGTTTATCCAACATTGCGACCGGAGGGCAGTTTACCATGAGAAATGTCACAGCTTGTCTCCGTGTGATCACTGTGATATCACAGGTGACATCACCTAGCCTATGTAAAAGTCCAAATATGGGTATTCCCCCAGAATCCCTTTCATGACCATATATGGAGATCCCTGATGTCATCAATATTAAGCCCGTATGTAACAGGACTTCATATTGGAAATGCCCATATATGGAGGAATACAGCCCATATCTGTGCGGCTGGTTCAGAGTCAGACAGGGATCTCCATGTATGGGCATAAAAGGGAGGTACTACTGCAGTACATGGATCTCCATATATGGGCAACTAACTGATCCAATATACATCACTGGCCAGATGGCCAAGAATTATAAATTGGCGCATGTCGCCCTGAGGCGTCTTACTAGTAAAGAATACCAGAATTGATGAGTATCATGCATTTGGCACTGTGTGTAACAGACATGGTTGATATCAGCAACGAGCAGACAAAATCAACAGCATGCTTGGGACAGACAATGACTGAATCATGTTCTGCACAGCTGCAGGTTTTCCTCTCGTCGTCTTCCCCCCCGTCGGATCCCCATAATAACCCATTCATTCATTCACCAATTGTGAAAAAGATAACAGCAGCTGAGCTATGCACTCGGTACCCATATGTCTCCCCTTCTCTTCCCCTCTCTGTTTTATTATTTGCCAGTCGTGTGGTTTAGTTTTCAATTGGGACAATCTAACGCAAGAATAATTGCAAAACATATATACAGTGTAGGGCTATCACAAAATAAAATAAAATAAATCAATAGGCTAATTCATGAAGGGTCTTTGGGTGCATAAATAAAGGTTAAATAAATAACGTTTCGAGCTTGCAGATCTGCTACTACTATTGACGCTTTTGTGTGACGCCATAGTATGATCAAGTGGGGCGTTCATTTTCAAAAGATAAACCCACAACAAGTTAGAATAAGTAGATGAGATGTATTTGCCAACGAAAGCAACAAAATATTGAAATAATGTATTAGCAAGAGCTTACAATAATAATAACTGACTACATTGGATCCATTGGAATACATGGTTCTTCTTTTATTTCCATTTGCTTTAAAAGTAACCCTTTTGGACATAGCAGGTTTCTACAGGACATGGATGCTGCTGTTCTGCTCGGGCTCAGAGCTGCAGACAGCCGTGTTGTCTTCAGCTCCATATTAGTTCATGTTTATATATGAGCCGTGACAAACCACTCTGCTCTGTGTCTACACAACCTCTATACAACATCTATACAACCACTCTGCACTGTGTCTGCACAATATACAACCTCTACAATACAACCTCTATATCACTGTAAGACTCCCTAATCGGGAGATAAGCGACCGTCAGGTCGCATGTAAAAATCGGCCTGATGGTGGAGCTAAATGGGACAAAAAATGGGGCTAATGTTGATGACATGAGTCTAGACATACGGTAAACCATCCAACATAAAGTTATCTGCACATTTCTAAAGTGAGAATTTAAGGGCTTTTTAATGCCTCTAACATAACAAATTAAACATTGGCCAAACTGTCAAATATTAGAGGCAGAAATTGTAAAAATAGCCGATCTACATGCTCAAATCGCTGTGTAGCAATTTGCGTGGCTTTAGGGCAAAATGTGTAGTAGGAGCAGTGTCCAAAAATTTGTTTTGCAAGAATCGGCCTCACGGTGGCGCTAGGCTATGTCCAAAAAGGGTTACTTTTAAATAGGCTAATTCATGAAGGGTCTTTGGGTGCATAAATAAAGGGGGTCACCAGTCTGAGTTTAAACCTATTTTACACTATATATTCGAAATAGCCGATCTACAAGCTAAAGCTTGATCCACTTTTTTTTTCAAAAAGTGTACAAATCTGGAATAAGATTGCCCTGGCGGGCACAAAATATTTTGAGAAGGGCGTCTGTGACTAAATAGGCCTACATATTTATTTAGGGGTCCCATACAGCGTGCCTGGATATGACACATAACCTAATTATACAAAGCAATGACTGACATATTTGACAACTTTATACTTAAAAAAGAAAATATCATTGATAGAGGAATTGGCCGATCTACAAGCTGATGTGAGGCGTTTTGAGCTTGTAGATCTGCTATTGCCGCTATATTTGAAAGTGTTTTTGAAAATATGTGAAAGATTTTCAACATGGAAACGATTGTGACAAAATAATTGCCATTATGTCAAATAATTGCCATTTGACGATTATGTGACCCACAATTGTGACCGACCTGACTGCAGGCTGCCTCTCGGATCCTCTGCGACCGCTTCCAGAGAGAGATGGACGACTTGTACACTCTGCTGGAGCACTACAACACTCTGCTGCTGGAGCTCAGGATGACCACTGCAGGTTGGTTTAACCCATTTAGGCCTGAACACATTATGACGCAATATTTTATGCTTTAAATATAAAAAAATAGCAGATATACAAGCTCACAGCGCGGCACCGAGTGCCGCGCTGCGAGCTTGTAGATCTGCTATTTTTGAAAAATCGTGAAAATTAGAATTTTGACCCGTTTCTATAAGTGTCTTTTGAATCCTTCTAAGATTTTTGGAAAAAAAACCTATGTTTCTATGTCAGCAATCTGGCCAGCCATCGTCAAAGAAAAGGTCCTTTTCACTTAACTGGAGCTCAGTTAGTCTGTTCTTGAGAGACTACTATGTCAGTGGTGCTCAAACCTTTTCATGTGAAGGACCCCCAAAATGATATTTATTTGGCCACGGACCCCCATCTCAAAATATTTAGTTCCAGGGACCACCCAGAAGCAAAATTTTAGTTGCAAACGTTCGCTTTGAAAATACATATATTCAAAGATATGCACACACTTTCACGACTTTTTCAAAAATAGCAGATCTACAAGCTCGCAGCGCGGTACTCGGTGCCGCGCTGTGAGCTTGTATCTGCTATTTTTCACTGGGTAAAGCATTCAATAATTTTAGGCCTAAATACAACACACTGACCACTGCATGTTGGTTTAACTCAGTGATTCTCAACCTTTTCAGGCCGCGACCCCCAAAATAATCATAATTTAACTGGGGGACCCAGAGGCATTACGTTTTGTATAACACGGTTCACGGTTGTAAAAAATGGCACTATCTATATATATCTATATGCTCACAGCACCTCACGTTGCGAGGCGGTGTGAGCATTTAGATCGGCTATTTTTTACAATTTCTGCCTCTAATATTTGACAGTTTGGCCAATGTTTAATTTGTTATGTTATAGTCCTTAAATTCTCACTTTAGAAATGGGCAGATAACTTTATGTTGGATGGTTTACCGTTGAGTGAGAAAACAATGTTGCACATTAAGTTAATCATCTGGGTACCCCCCCAAATATTGGCCAATCCAACCAAATCCTACATTCAATCCTTTCGACTACACATACCACACATACACACACATTTGAAATGTTTATTTATGCCCACATAAGCAGAAGTACACGAATGTACAAAGGACATAAACAATATCAGTGCAGTTAGATCACACACGCGCGCGCGCACACACACACACACACACACACACACACACACACACACACACACACACACACACACACACACACACACACACACACACACACACACACACACACACACACACACACACACACACACATTTACAGATACTAGTTAGTCAGTTATTGATGAAGCTGCTTCATGAAGCTGCTTCACTAGACTCATGTGAAAGCTGTTTAATAATTAGTTTTCCAGTCGATGGTGGTTAACATCTGCGTACCACGCCGTTGTAACAATATAAACTACTAGAAATTCACGGGTGTAAGCGCCTGCTCATCCTAGAGTTTGCGCACTCAACACGCACGTGCACAGCTGCTCCAAGCCATTGCGCACACATACACACATGTGTGAGTTGCCTGTGTTTTCCAACTCCGGACAAGCCAGTAGAAGCAGATAAATGGGGAGTGGCGTAACATGCGCAACGACACAGAAGCTTACTTCTGGGGCAGAACCAATGTTTGGTGCAGCGTGTTTACGTCCGGACATTATTGAGCGAAACAGCGGTTAATAAAATGTGGCTAAGGCAATGATGTGGTTAATAATGTTTTATTTGTGTTGTAAATGACACATAAATGAGGGGAGTATTAACATGACTCGGCGGCCAATAGTGGAATACGGACATTACCGCTATTTAGGTGAAACGGATAATAAGAGATAAGTAGAAAGTGTGTGCTAACTATTAGCTATTTGGCTAACTGTTTCTGGGGCAATGTGAGGCTATTCTACACAGAGGTAAAATTTGGGCAAAATAACGAATACAACTGTATACTGAGGAACGGAAAGTAGACTGTTCAGAGGTGACATGGGTGTTCTAATTCTGAAGCTACAGGTACTACATTTTGGACAAGTGATGTGGTAGAGAGGCCAAAGAATGACATACCAATGACCCGATGAAATGCATTGGTTAGGCGATCGTATCATTAGATGTTAAACTACGTGTTTTTTCATAACCTCCCACAGATGAAGAAACAGCCTTACAGAAAGAAGTAGAGGACAGCCAGCCGTCAGACAGAGTCACACCTGGCAGCAACCTGATGCCAACGACGATGGTCTCTGACGTTCCAGAGACATCCGCTTCTCATGACTGTAACTCAATGAGAACCCAGCAGCAGTCCTCTGCTCTCAGCATGGACTCCATCATCCTGGCCAAAGACTCTAATGCCGAGTCTGGAGGTAGTAAGGATTCCCAATCCACCTCCTCTTCCAAAAAGGTTGAATTCTACACAGGAGAACTGACAAGTGTCGAAAAGCAGCTTCCAGTGGAGTGTCCCGCAGAAGACATGAAACCGCAGTTGTCTGCTCTTACAAGCGGCAAGCAGCGGCTTCTGGCAGAATCTCCGGCTGAGGTGATGACCCCGCATCCGCCTCCTGCTCTCATCATAGACCTCAGCCTCCTGGAGAAAGACTCTAAAGCCGAGCCTGGAGGTAGCAAGGACTCCCAGTCCTCTTCCAGCCAGGGTGAACTCCACTCAGAAGGGCTGACAAGCACTGAAATGAAGCTTCCTGTGGAATCTCCCGCTGAGGTGATGACCCTGCAGGTGTTCCCTGCGTTCATGATAGACTTCAGCGTCCTGGAAAAAGACTCTAATGCCGATCCTAGAGGTAGCAAGAACTCACAGTCCTCTGCCACTAAGGGCGAACTCCTCTGCTCATCAGGGCTGGTGAGTTTAGATCTGAAGTTTCCGGCAAAATCTCCCAATGAGGTGAGGAACCAGCAACCGTCCTCCGTTCTCGGTATAGGCATCCTCTGTAAAGACTCTACTGCCGAGCCTGGAGATAGCAAGGACTCCCCGTCCTCCTCACCCTCCACTCAGGGTGAATTCTCCTCAGAAAGAAGCGCGGAGCAGCAGCCTCCAGCCGAATCTCCTGCCGAGCCTCCCGTGGACGTCCCTTCCGCACCGTTCACCCACGGGGCCTCCAACGACAAGGAGAACCACCATCCCTGGAAAGCCTCCCAGGGTGAATTGTCCTCGGAAGGCCAGGAGGTCACGACCCCGCAGTTGTCCTCTGCTCTTACTATGGACTTAGGCATCCTGTTTAAACACTCTAATGCCGAGCCTGGAGGTAGCAAGGACTCTCAGTCCTCTTCCACCCAGGGTGGACTGTACTCGGAAGGCCTGACAAGCGTCAAGCAGCGGCTTCCAGCAGAATCTCCTGCTGAGGTGATGACCCCGCATCCGCCACCTGACACAGCGGGTAGCAGCGGGCGACCCCCTGTGGCAAAAAGGGGGAGGACGAGGAAAACTGCACCAGCCCCACGGGACTGCAAATTGCTGAAAATGACTGTACGTCAAGTCAACATCACGGACTTCATGGTGCGCAGGATGAAAGACCTGGCCAGAGAGCCACTTGAGAAGACAAAGTTGGGCAACCTGGACAGACGGGCGAATGAGAAGTTGTTGCATGCTCCGCCGGTCAAGCGCACCCGGTAAGCGGCAGTCTCTTTCTGGCATCTGTCATTTCATGTCTACACTTGTGTTGACCTCCTCTGTAATATTGTGGTATATACTTTCACACTAGCATGACAGTGAAAACACCATCTACCACACAGACAGACTTAGGTCAAAATTACCTGTTGTTTTCCTGTTATTTCATTGGCCCAGTCGCTCCCATCTGAGCTCTGCACACATCAACACCCTCTCCTCCGCACAGCAGGGATTGGATAGCATTAACATTTCAACCCCCCACTCAGACCTGACATGTTGTAGCTGCTAGGACGAAACAGAAAAAGGATAGTAGACTAGGCTATAGTATAGTAGCATTAACTCCAAGTCATTAATACCTGCAGACTCTTGACATTAGTAACCTGGACTTTTGGTCTTTTTCAACTTAAAGGGATATTACACTTTCAAAAAACTTTTAGGTCTAATCAGGCTTGTATGAACACCCTGAACAGTTTTTAATTTGCTTCATTCAGTATTTAGATATTTGATGTAAATGTTACCAGCTCCAACACGCCCAGGCCCTCTCCACATACACACCCATTGTAACTTCAAACTCCATTTTAACCATGATAGATTCATTAAAAACACACATTATTTTTTCTGGTGACTCATAATACCTTCCTAATACGTGAGCAGACCGTGTTTTTTCAATAACTTTTTTCATTTATTTTCAATAAAATATTATTGTATTTAATGTTTTCCATTTTCCCAAAGAATTATTAAAAATAAAAGAAAAAGGTTATTGAAAAAACACGGTCTGCTCACGTATTAGGAGGGTATTATGAGTCACCAGAAAAAATAATGTGTGTTTTTAATGAATCTATCATGGTTAAAATGGAGTTTGAAGTTACAATGGGTGTGTATGTGGAGAGGACCTGGGCGTGTTGGAGCTGGTAACATTTACATCAAATATCTAAATACTGAATGAAGCAAATTAAAAACTGTTCAGGGTGTTCATACAAGCCTGATTAGACCTAAAAGTTTTTTTGAAAGTGTAATATCCCTTTAAGACATGGTCCTAGGTAATTTCAAACTATTTCTTTGTGTTACAGCTTGGCCGTCCAGGACAAGGAGGGCTTGGAGGGCGGAGTGGCCGACGGTGACGGAACCAGCAAAATGGAATACTTTGCCTTTGAAGAACTGAGCAGCGACAAGGAGAGAACCCAGGAAAAGGTGTTGAGGGAGGCAGCCGCGGCGACTGCTGCTCTGAGCACAGGTAGGCCTGAGACCATGGACATAAAGCTACCTAATATTTGTTGTAGAATCTATTTTAAAAATGTGGTTCAAACGTTTAACATTCAGCTGGTTAGCCTTCACCAGCGTCGCTAGGTTAGCATTTCACCAGGTTAGCATTCACCATTCACCAGCGGCGGCAGGTTAGCATTCACCAGCGTTAGTTTTACTGAGGTTTGATGACATGCCAATGACCCGATGAAATGCATCGGTTAGGCGATCATACTATTAGATGTTAAACAAAGTGTTTTTCATAACCACCCACAGATGAAGAAACAGCCTTACAGAAAGATGTAGAGGACAGCCAGCCGTCAGACAGAGTCACACCTGGCAGCAACCTGATGCCAACGACGATGGTCTCTGACATTCCAGAGACATCCGCCTCTCATGACTGTAACTCAATGAGAACCCAGCAGCAGTCCTCTGCTCTCAGCATGGACTCCATCATCCTGGCCAAAGACTCTAATGCAGAGTCTGGAAGTAGCAATGATTCCCAGTCCACCTCCTCTTCCAAAAAGGTTGAATTCTACACAGGAGGACTGACAATTGTCGAAAAGCAGCTTCCAGTGGAGTCTCCCGCAGAAGTCATGACCCCGCAGTTGTCCTCTGCTCTTACTATGGACTCTGGAGTCCTGTCTGTACGCTTTAAGGCAGAGCCTGGAGATAGCAAGGACTCTCAGTCCTCTCCCACCAGGCAGCGGTCCTCTCCCAACAAGCAGCGGCTTCCAGCTGAATCTCCGGCTGAGGTGATGACTCCGCATCCGCCTCCTGCTCTCATCATAGACTTAAGCCTCCTGGAGGAAGACTCTGATGCCGAGCCTGGAGGTACCCAGTCCTCTTCCACCCAGGGTGAACTCTACTCAGAAGGGCTGACAAGCACTGAAATGAAGCTTCCTGTGGAATCTCCTGCTGAGGTGATGACACCGCAGGTGTCCCCTGCTCTCATGATAGACTTCAGCATCCAGGAAAAAGACTCTAATGCCGATCCTAGAGGTAGCAAGAACTCGCAGTCCTCTGCCACCAAGGGCGAACCCCTCTGCCCATCAGGGCTGATGAGTTTAGATCAGGATCTTCTGGCAAAATCACCCAATGAGCTGAGGAACCAGCAGCCATCCTCCATTCTCAGTTTAGACTCCGGCATCCTCGGAGACCTCGAAGACCCTTCTGCCGTGCCTGGAGGTAGCAAGGACTCTCAGTCCTCTTCCACCCAGGGTGGACTGTACTTGGAAGGCCTTACAAGCGTCAAGCAGCGGCTTCCAGCAGAATCTCCGGCTGAGGTGATGACCCTGCCTGACACAGCAGGTAGCAGCAGGCAACCCCCTGTCGCAAAAAGGGGGGTGGGAAGGCCGAGGAAGAAGAAGAACGAGAAGAACCTGTTGCATGCTCCGCCGGTCAAACGCACCCGGTAAGTGGCACAGTCTCTTTCTGTTCTGTCTACTTTTTGAAGCGGTGAAAACCGCTTCCTATGAGTGGCTTTGTGTGTCCCACGCCCATATATGGTCATTTTAGTCCAGAATGAACAGGCTTTTTCAAAAACAGAATGTCCGTTTAATTACCATATATGGTGATCTCAGTCCAGAATGAACAGGGTTTTTCAAAGACACAATGTATGTCACCTCATGTCCATATATGGTCACTCCAGGCCAGAATGAACAGTTTTTTTCTGTCCCGTACGTGCAGAATATCAGTCCAGAATGAATAGGCTTTTTCAAAAAGCAAAATGTGTGTCCCATGTCCATATATGGTCATTTCAGTTCGAATGAATAGGCTTTATCTGTCCTGTACGTCCAGAATATGTGTGCGGTGTCCCTCCCGGTCAGATGAATGGATACTTTGAGGATTGGTCAAGCTTCACATGATAATTTGGCCTTCAGGTTTTATCTGTCTTGTACATGCAATAGGTCTCACCTATTGCAGCAATGACAAATAGCCGCATAAGAGCAAAAGCAAAGGCACAATAAGAATATACAGATGCTAACAGAATGGTAAAAAGGAGCATTAAGGCAGACAAGAGTAAATACATTGAAAATCTAGCAGAAGTTGAAAAATGTACAAAGATAACAGAAACTGAAATAATTATAGAGGGATGCAGTTGACAAACAACTAAGAGACCAGCAAGCAGGATTTTTTATATATTTTTTTAAAACCTATTATACCGGCTGTCATACCGGCTCTCCAGACAATTCTATACTAAGATTCACCGCTTCACTTCGAACCGAGGTTTGATTTTTTTTTTACCTCCTCTGTAATATTGTGGCATATACTTTAACATTAGCATGACGGTGAGAACACCATCTACCACACAGATGGACTTGTTTTCAGGCTATTTCATTGCCAATCGCTCCCCTCTGAGCTCTGCACGCATCAACACCCTTTCCTCCCCACAGCAGGGATACCAACAACCCCCCACTCAAACATGACATGTTGAAGATGTTGAAGCTAGTACCGCTAGTACAGACAGAAACAGAATAATAGCCTAGGCCAGGGGTGGGCAATTATTATTTCCATGGGGCCACATGAACAACAGAAAATATTGTGCAGGGCCGGGCCAAAAGGCAGTGCTCCCCGCAAGATGTGCTTCCCACAAACTAAACACACGGCTTTACCTCCGACTTCAATAAATAAATACTTAGCAGTCCAATTTTTGTTGAAAACCCAGCATTCGACATTGACCTTTTTACCCACTTTAGCCATTTTTGATGGGTAAGGTAAGGCAGGTCGTCTTGACGTGTGACCAGTCTGACCACCTGCTTGTTATTGAGACAACATCCAATGATCACACACACGTGCTGATGTACGCATTGCGTCCATATGTACGTGAATAAAAAACGTCAAAATAAAAGAAATGCAGCTTTAGTCCATGCATGAGGTCAAATTTGAAAATGTGTTTATTTTGTAATTTGCCATTAACCCTACAAGGGCCGGTCAGAGTGAACCAAAGGGCCGCATACGGCCCCCGGGCCGCACAATGCCCAGGTCTGGCCTAGGCTATTCACGATATTCCTGGCCCCGCCCCCGGCTTCCTGTTCATATCCTGAAAGAAAATAAAAAACATCATTTGGTTTCCTGTGTCCTTGCATTAAAGTGTCAGTAGAGGCGCTCTGGGCTCTTGGCTCTGAATGAACCGGTGTTGCCATGTCTGCTTATAATAAGCAATTGGTGTCGTTGTTTATTGGGCTTACTTTCTAATATTTTTAAACCAGTGGTTCCCAAATCTTTTCATATCAAGGACCCCAGATTAACAGATTTGTCCACAGTCGCAGACCCCCATCTGAAAATATGTGGTGCCAGGGACCGCCACACAGATTTGTGTTGTTAAAATGTTTCAAAAATATTCAAATTATTTTCGTTTTTTCTTTCCTCTATATTTTTTAAATAGCAAATATACAAGCTCACAATGTGTCACAATGTGACACATTGTGAGCTTGCTGATCTGCTATTTTCAAATGTAAATGTAAAGTAGTAAAACTGAACCTAGTTAATTCTATTGGGCTTATTATTCATAGACCTGGCCGCTTGTCTCTGGCAATATCTGGCAACAGACAATTCCCTGTCACTTCCTTGGGATCTCTTGTTCTTCGACTTGGGAGGAAGTGAAAAGATGTTTAAAAATGCTCCAGCGCCCTCTGTAAAAGGAAAATGGCAGCCTCCATAGAATGGCCAGGAATATCGTGAATAGTTGTGTGTAATAACTCCACGTCGTTAACACCTGGGGAGCCAAACTCGTTCAGGGACGAGTTATGGCCACTAGGT
Source organism: Nannobrachium achirus (assembly GCF_963921795.1). Taxonomy (NCBI): domain Eukaryota; kingdom Metazoa; phylum Chordata; class Actinopteri; order Myctophiformes; family Myctophidae; genus Nannobrachium; species Nannobrachium achirus. Next base: position 21,787,794 of record NC_137823.1, on the reverse strand, counting down.
GTCCCCCTGCCACAGGAAGTTATATCGTTCACAGACGTGGCAACAAACAGTTAACTTTTTGAGACTGGAGCTGCCCTTTGAATGACCCTAGTGCATTACGTCACCCACTCAATGCAGGCAGCCCCTCTGGGGAAGACATCACGGAAGGACTTATCATGCTTTACATTCTACTTTGAAACATAAGAACGGCTTTATCTCAGAATTACATGAAAACTGCCCCATGGAAGCAGAGAGCTGATTGTTTTCACGGCGACACTTTACCGCGATTTTACCGCGATTTTTGGATTTTAGTTTCGCGAGTGTTTGTAAACAAATGGATTATCCTCCTCAATCTTCTCTGGACACGCACGTGCACACGCACGAAGCTTGCGAGGCACGTCAAAACAAAGCGTAAGTCAATGGTGGCAGCAGCAACAGCTATAAATGTTATAAACCTTAGCAGCCCATGTGTTAATACCTGCAGTTCAATCGCTTTTATGTTGGAAAAAACATGAGAGAATTTGTTCTCCATTGGGAGTGGTAATTGAATCCATTATGTAAAATAATTAGGCATTTGTATGTCCCTAAACTCCATAAAGTTTGTGACGCCGTCATCACCACAAAACAGACCTATTAGCAGACATCCATTATTATTACAAGGTGGGTGTTGAGCTTTAAATATGCACACGTGGCTATGAGCGAGTTAACAACTAACCTACACGGTTGATAATTCCATAGGATGATTCTGTGACCACCACAAATGACCATATAGACTGATCTAAAAGGAATTTATGCATGCAGGAACTTCCGCATACGTCATCGCCCATTCCTTGGGGTCGTCCCAAGCCCCCAGAACGGCTTGTAAATACTGAAGCTACTACTAGCCCTACTGGCCAAAGCTGGAACTGCAGGCGGGGTAAAAAATACATGTGCGCGCAAAAGAGTGTGCCGCTGCGGTCTGCCATCGGGTTCAAGGGTTAGGCTCATTCCCCTTTAGACACCCATGTGTTATATTCAAGATGGATAGGTAATCTGCACTTTTGGTCTTTTTCAAGACATGGTCCTATGTAATTTCAAACTATTTCTTTGAGTTAACAGGGAGGACAAGGAGGGCTTGGAGGGTGGAGTGGCCGACGGTGGCGGCAGCAAAATGGAAAACTTTGGCTTTGATCACCTGGGCAACAGTGACCGCGATAAGGAGAGAACCCAGGAAAAGGTGTCGAGGGAGGCAGCTGCGGTGATTGCTGCTCCGGGCACAGGTAGGCCTGAGACCACATGGACATAAAGCTACCCAACATTTGTTGTAGAATCTATTTTAAAAATGTGGTTCAAACATTTAATGGTTCACACTCATAATCTTTTATTGCCTAGACCCCTTTCTGGCCCAGGAGGAACCAGAGCCTCCCCCTCAGAGTAAAGAGGAGCAAAAGGAGCTAGTTAAAGGGCCAGAGGAGGCGGGTTGCTCAGCATTGACATTACCAGCATCGAAGAGCGAAGATTATAACGAACACAGTTGGACAGAGCCTCTATCCAGCACCTCTAGTGAACACATGGAAACACAAGACGGTGGAGCGTCACAACCAACCGGTGAGTCACAGACTCTCCGTTTACGCTGTTCCGAATCCGACAGTGATGACAGCGACGAGTGGGAGGAGACCAGAGCCAGGACCTCTGACGGACGTGTGAAAACACGAGCCGCGACCAGGGAAGCACAGCCGGCTTTGAGAAGATCACGCAGGGGACAAAAATCGGATGGAATTGGAAAAGAAAACAGGTCCCAGGACACAAAAGCATCGAAAGAACCTCCATCAAAGACGAGCGTTAGAGGAGGGACAAGTTGTACGGTTTGTGGTAAAAAAACAGCACATCTGGAAAACCATATGCTCAGTCACGCAGCCTTTGTTTGTACGGTTTGTGATGAGGTCTTTGGTTTAAAGGATGATCTGAACACACATATGACGACTCATACAAACTGCATGACGACTCATACAAACTTTGGTTGTACGGTTTGTGATGAAGTCTTTGGTCTAAAGAATGATCTGAACACACATATGACGACTCATACATCGACAGCCGCAACACCCGCGACTCCCTTTAATTGTACAGCTGCAACACCTGCAACACCAATTAGTTGTACAGATTGTAACAAAGGTTTTCTTCATAAATTTCATCTGGCCGGGTCAGGGACCTAAGCGAGAGATCTTGAAATGTGGGCCTTCTTTACGGTCTTTGAACATTTTTCTTTTCTTTGCAAACCCATTCAGAACGGGTATACACTATTGTGTATCATTATTCTATGCTTTAACTATTGAAAAATAGCAGATATACGAGCTTGTAGATCTGCTATTTTTGAAAAATCGTGAAAATTTGAATTTTGACCCGATTCTATAAGTGTCTTTTGAATCCTTCTATGTCAGCAATCTGGCTAGCCATCGTCAAAGAAAAGGTCATTTTTCACTTAACTGGAGCTCAGTTAGTCTGTTCTTGATAGACTACTATGTCAGTGGTTCTCAAACCTTTTCATGTGATGTACCCCCAAAATGATATTTATTTGGCCACAGACCCGCATCTCAAAACATTTAGTTCCAGGGACCACCCCAGAAGCAAAATCTTAGTTACAAACGTTCGCTTTAAAAATACATATACGGTATTCAAAGATTTGCACACATTTTCACAACTTTTTCAAAAATAGCAGATCTACAAGCTCGCAGCGCGGCACTCGTTGCCGCGCTGTGAGCTTGTATATCTGCTATTTTTCTTTAGTTAAAAGCATTCAATAATCCCAGGCCTAAATTGGTTAAGTGAGCCTTCTTTACGGTCTTTGAAAATTTTTCTTTTCTATGCATTAATGTGATGCAATATTACATTGAAAGTTAAAGAGATATTCCACTTTCTTCATTCAGTATTTAGATATTTGATATTCATTTCCCCCTTCCAGGACCTTCCTATACAAACCCATTATAACTTCAAACTCCATTTTAACCATCATAGATTCAATTAAAACACCTGTCCTTTTTTCTGTTTTTTTAGATAACATTTTTAATTGATTTCTGTTCATTTGGGGGTAAAAAAAGATTATAAAAAATGAATGAGAAAAGTTAGAAAAAACACGGCCTGCTCACATATTCGGAGGGTGTTAGGAGTCACCAGAAAAGGACAGTTCTTTTCATTGAATTTATCATGGTCAAAATGGAGTTTATTCTGGGTTTGTATAGGAAGGTCCTGGAAGGGGGAAATGAATATCAAATATCTAAATACCGAATGAAGGAATTCAAAAACTTTTCAGGGTGTTCCCAAAAGCCTGATTAGATGATAAAATGACAAAAGTTTTTTTTGAAAGTGAAATATCCCTTTAAATTCAAAAATGCAAGTTTACCTCACTTATTTTTGTTTTTATATTGAATGTCAAATTTGAGCCTCGAATGGCCGTTTTCTCTGAAAATGTGTTTTGTATAAGGATAACAATATGTGTTATGCCGCAAATTTCAGTTTAACATAATGTGTTTTTATTTTATTTTTACGCAGGTGTGGAAGGTGTGGAAGAAAATGTAACCGTTTGTATACACATACCTGGACAAGTGGACATTATATCCATGTAGGAGAAATGGGAGAAACGTGGGAGTTTATAGTTTATTTGTATACACTTTGTACTTTGGCGTATTAGGGCAGCAACAAAGTTCCTCCACTTGCATCTGTCTTTGGCCATCTTCTCTATGGTCCCCCAGCTCAGCTTGTGTTGCTGGAGCTCCTTCTCGATTGTCCTGCGCCATGTTATTTTAGGCCTCCCTTTCTTCCTTTTGCCCTCTGGGGTCCAGTGTAATGCGACTCTTGTTCTTGTTTGAGATGGTCTTGGGCCAGAATATACACAGGATGTTGTGCAGGCATGTGGTATGGAATTAGAAAGTGGATAGTTTATGGATGTCGCTTTCTGTACACTTTGTAGGCTACTCATTAATAACCAATGGGTATATTTTCACTTTTTTGGGGTTGTTCAGTTTAATTGAGATTAGATTCTTGCCCGGGACCCAATTTAGTGAAAATGGCAGATCTACAAGCACACAAAGTGTTGCTTCGTGCCACGTGAGCCTATAGATCTTTGGCCAGTTGCACTACTTTGTTTTCTAATTCATGGACTTTCTTAGATTTTCCTTTTATTTCTTCATTACTGAAATAACCTTTTTTTTTTATTCATGAAAGATTTTGTAAGATTTTGAATGCTTTTTGAAAAGGTTTTGAAATATAACAATTAAATAAAATGAACCTATAAAAATGTGTCCACGACCCTCAAATGTGTTCCTGACCCATGCAAAATAGACTACAATGAGCATTATTATAGGCTATAACTTCACAAAACTGAAGAGTAAAGGATAATGAATGTTGTCAATTCCATCCCACGGGTGCATATAGTGAAACATACAGTATTTATTTGTGTGCAATGAACTAAAAAACATCACATGGATGCACCTGGGACGTATCATCAATGATGTAGCCCGGCGTCATCAGGATTTCGGGGTCTCGCAACATCACACCCCTCAATCGGCGAATCGGGTGACCCAGCCGGGGTTGTTCAAGTCCCGACCTACGTCCCAGTAGCTACCCACGATCAGTCCTATTAGGGAAAGACAGGGCCACACTGTCTGCTGCTCTTTAACTACTCTGCCGGGACTGGGAGGTAAACCAATCTGGCGCGTGGAAGGACTATTAGCCTGGCATTAGCCAGACTGATAATATGGATTCTCACACACACGTTCGTTCCTCCACAGTTTCAGTCTGGACTTCAGCCCATATAGGGGTAGCATGAGAAATCAGAAAATTACCGGGCCAATCAGTGAGTACGTTACAATTGTGAAACGCAGTCACTGATTGGCCCGATCTTTTTCAGATTTCTCATACTCGCTCCCTATGGGCTGAAGTCCAGACTGATACTGTGGAGGAACGTGTGAGTGAATCCATGTTGTCATCAGTTTGGCTAAGTTCAGGCTAGAAGGACTAGGCTCTGTGAGTTGACTCCTGTCCGGGCTCTCACCAGGTCCAGGACCTTTGCGTTGTACCAGACTCCCAGATATATTATCTCATTTTCTCAGTTTGACTCAGTCAAAATGTTACTCAAGTAGCCTAAGAGTAAAAAAGTACTTGCTTTTAAAAAATAAGTAAAAGTAAGAGTAGGCTACATTTCTTATTTTTCACAACAATGAATGACTGTAATTCTTTCACATGAAACACCTATAAAAACATAGAAATGACTGAGTAACCAGAAATATTAAAATAATGTATTCATACACTATTCCATACAAGATGTAACAATACAGACACCTTTAACTAGTATGTTCACTAGATTATATTTATTTTGCATAGGCCTACTAAGAAATGTAAATTGGCAGAAAATACAGAAATTCCAGTGGTGGAAATACTGTCCACTACTGGCTATTTGAAACTATCGAATCTGCTATTTTCAAAAACAAAATAGCCTGGAAAACAATGTCACAATTTGGAATACATTTGAAACATTTTCTCCTAGTCTTAAGGCTCGTATTGTTTTGTGTAGGCCTATATCATTTTTGAATTGCCATGGTGTTGAAATCTAATGTGTTTTATTCAGTGAGTTACCGGTAGTTACACTCCTCCTCCACCAGGCGGCGCAAAGCATCCAAGGAAAGGATCCAGGTTCCTCTTCAGACAGCAAAAATGAGCATGCGCGAAACACGTTGATCCGGAAGTACCTCCGTCGTGTTGTTTACATTTTTCATGGTGGAAACAACAACATTACAGACAGAGCGCAGCTCTCATTGATCAAACATGTATGAAATGCAGTCGTTCAGGTCGTCGGTAAACGAACAGCTGACGTCGGCCGGAGAGGAGACGCTGCGTGTTTTGGAGAAACAGCATCAGTATCTTTATGACGACGTGTCCAAGCTGAAGCATGTCAGAGTGTTTGTCACACATGTAAGTCTATTACCCCACCTGACCTTTTTACTGTATTCAATTTATTTTTTATGTTGTTTCCCGTCTCGATGTTTGCATAATACTGTGTTTTATTTGGTAAAATAAAAAAGGGTTAGGTTAGGGTTAAGTTTAGGCATCGTTTTACTGAGGTAAGGGTCTGAATGATGTATGAGTTGAGGAAAGGGAATCCCAATTTAAATAAGCCCAAACGCCTTCTTGTGGTCTTTATCCTTAGTTTAATTTGACCATGTACCAGTTTTGATTGATTGATTGATTGATTGATTGATTGATTGATTGATTGAGGAATTAGACGTTTGCATAAGAACAGTACAACTCACTGGTACAAGGTCAACTAAAAAATAAAAGTAAATGTTTCGCCTTATTTACACTGGAACCACTTCATGTATCTCATAACATTGAAAGACAGACAGATAGAACACACAGTACTATGCATAGGATAACATCAATTACCAAAGAAGAAAGAAAGGAAGAAATATATAAGGTAAATAAAATAAACAGAAGAAGCAGATTACAGTGGAAAAGGAGAGGTGAGTATGGACTTAGTCTATTTACAAGTTTCGAGTAGCAGGCGTCTGCAGGTGACTTTTTAGACCAATTTTGAAGGAGGTGTTAGGGATTTACACTCCTTTTAGGGCTTGCGGAAGGGCGTTATGATAGTGGTATAGCAGGAGAACGAATTTGAGCCTCTTTTAGAGTCAAATCTAGGTTGAACGTGATTAGTGGAGCTCTGGTGTTGTAGTTGTGGACATCCGTGACGTTTGTGAAGTATTTAGTCAGGTACATGGGTATCTTGGTGGTGTAGTGAATCGTGTCCATCAGGCCCATTGCAAGATGCTGTCAGCTACTGTGAGCCACCCCACGCTTATGTGGTCATAAGCGGTGAGGTGGGCCCGAGAAGAAGGGCCAAGCAGGATCTAATCAGTTTGTTTTGGGCTGTTTGGAGCTTTAACTTTAAGGGATTTGGGGCATCGCGATACCATACGAGGATTCCATAGTCAATAATGGGCAGAATAAGTGCACCTCCTAGAGTCTCCAGTTTTTACTATTGACCACTGGGCAATCCTCTGCAGGAAACTAATTCTTTGGTTGACTTTTTTTGATTACCTTGGTCGTCATTTTTGCACTAGAAACGTCATCCCAGGTAGATTTCGTTTTTTCTTGATATCACTGTATCACCTTCCTACTTTGATTGTGAAATTACTGACTTTGTTCAGATTATGATAAGATCCATAGAGGATGGATTCGGTTTTGCCTAGGTGTACTGACAGTACCTGTCCTATGCAAACTTCTAATAAAGTATTCAATCAATCAACAGAGGCTGCAGGCTGCCTCTCAGGTCCTCTGCGACCTCTTCCAGAGAGAGATGGACGAGCTGCACACTCTGCTGGAGCACTACAACACTCTGCTGCTGGAGCTCAGGATGACCACTGCAGGTTGGTTAAAAAGCACTTAAAGGGATATTTCACTTAAAAAAAAAAGTAAAAAAAAACGTTGGGTCATTTTATCATTTAATCAGGCTTTTATCACTCTGAGCTAACGCGGACAGTTTGTGTAGGCAGATGGGCGGGCGCGGCGAATCTCTCCGCGAGTCTCTGGCCAATAGCATATGTTCTCCCCCCACCCCCCTCTGCTCCTCTGCTCAGCGCAGAGAACGCTGCTGCGTCATGACGTCAACACATTCGGTGCGACACTCTCTGCACTCTGATTGGTTAGGGAAATTCTACACTTCCTACAACAGTGACCATAACGCGATCGTCCAGGCTTCTTTTTCTTCCAATCGCCAAAAGAACCCTGGGTTTACGAGGCTAGGCTTTTATTAAAACTCTGAACAGTTTTTAATTTGCTTGTTTCAATATTTAGATGTCTGATGTAAATGTTATCAGGCCCTCCTCCTCCAGGACCCCTCCCCATACACACCCATTTTAACTTCAAACTCATCAAAAACACCCATTATTGCTTTTCTGGTGACTCATACTACCCTCGTAATACGTGAGCTGGCCATGTTTTTTGTTGTTGTTTTTTTCCATAACTTATTTCATTTATTTTTAACAATTCTTTGGGAAAATGGAAAAAAATCAATACAATAAAAAATCTGTTCATAAAAGCCTGATTAGACGATAACATGACAAAACTTTTTTTTTTTTTTTTAAGTGAAATATCCAGGGGTTTCAAACTGTTTTGACTTGGGGCAAACAAAAAAGAACACTTGGAAGACCAGACTCTATCCACACAATTTGATAGTGTCTATCTATGCGAGGCTAGCTGCGGGCTGCATTAAGTGAAGGTGGCCGCATTTGCTCCCCAAGCTTCCGTTGCCCATGTATGCGCTACGGTCTCCCTGTATCTCCAGCTCTTTAATAAACAGAACATACATGTTCAGGTACAGTAGATGACACAATTTCAGCCTGTCAGGAGAGAGTAACCCATTTATCAGCTTCACCTTTATCCAGTTCTATTTTTGTCTGCTCATTTCTTTCAATCAATCAAGCCTTATTTATATATTCAGACAGTATTTTGAAGTGCAGTTCAAAATAAGTGCTTCACAAGAAAAGAAAAGTTAAAAATGAAAGAAAGAAGGCAAAAAAGCAGAGATGCATATACATTTATAAAAATGCATTTAAGAAATACTTTAAAGAACAATTAAGTCAGCAAGAGCTGGATTTCTCTTCATCTAAGTAAAAGCAGTGCTAAAACGATGAGTCTAAAGAGTTTTGTGTCATCACCTCAATTTCTTTTTTTTTAACCTGTATCTGGACTGAGTTCTCTATCCTGATTGGATAAAATTGGTATTCTGACCTTAACATTAGAGAAAACAGTAGAGAAGACGTCTCAAGAAGATGTTAGCAAGACCGATGGGGTTGCAAAAGGCATAGCTGTCATTAAAAAATCATTCATAACAACCAAAGAAACAATCCATGAATATGTAGATTCTAATGGGCAGGGCCCTAAAGGAGGAAATGAGGTCAGTGAAGATGAAGAATCTAATGAGACAACAGAGGAGCCAGACGTGAAAAAACTCAAACTCAGTGCCGATGATGGAGATAAGGTAGGAAAGCCAGATGGCAAACGAATGCGGGGACAGAATAAATCAAGACCACACATGAAACCTAACAGCTATGATAACAAACAACTGTGTACCTCAATCATTCAGGAACGTGGGATTTGCTTATATGGAGACAAATGCAAATTTCTCCATGACGTTGCGAAATACGTGGCTGTCAAGCCTGCTGACATCGGCGAAAGCTGCTACCTCTACAGCACCTATGAAAAGTGCTTCTATGGTCTGGCCTGCCGCTTCGCCAAGGCACACACTTCACCGGATTTCAAAAACACGGTGAACGAAGAACGTGTTATGGCTTGTGAAGGCACGACTCCAGTGAAGAACGCCTTGGATAGAGACCTCAAGAATCAGCTCAGGGAAGTACCTCTCAACGATCGCCAATGACAGGAATCAGGGAAAGCAGCATGGTAATACTTGTAAAGTTGAAATATCCACTCGGAGTCCTGCTGGTGAGGAACTACATGCAACAACTGCACCAGAAATCGAGGGTAGCCAGGATGAAAAAAAAAAGGCTCCACAAAAGTATGGTTTAGTGATGAGTCATCACTTTTCACAGTTGTGTGGGGTCCGTTTTTAGCCCAAGGAATGTTTTATGTGCAAAACAAATGCTTGCATTGGATTCGGGATCATGAAAAACCCCTAGTTTGACCCCTCACATGCTACTTAAAGCAGATTTATGTTTTTGTATTATTTTACTGTATCCACAAGTTTCCGCGGAAGTTTACTGGAGACTATCAGGACCAAACTTCCGCGTTTAACAGCAGACATACAAGCTCACGTCGCGTCGCAGATGCAACCCGTTGTGAGCTTGTAAATCGGCGGCGGAAGATCGATGCAGACGTTTGCGCAATGCACTATGGGGCGTAGGAAACTCGTGGATAGAAAGTCAATGGGACCCCAACCCTATTATTTTTTTATTGAGTGGCTAACGTGCTTTTTGGAAAAAGTAGGTCCAGAGGAAACTTTGTGCAAAATTTGGTGCTTGTATCGTAAACCGATCGATTCTTCCAAAAATTTCCTGCACTAAAACCATTGTGAACAATGGCGCGATGGTCCCAAAATATGAGTTCTATTTCAACCATTTTCTTTTGACCAAATCGACAAATGGGCAGATGACAACATCAAGAATAATTAAAAACACCTAGTTAAACTCTAACTAGGTGTTTTTAATTATTGTGAATCCATTGCAAGCATTTGTTTTGCACAAAAAACATTCCTTGGGCTAAATATGGACCCCACCAAACTGTGAAACCATCATTTTGTGGGGTCCATTTTTAGCCCAAGGAATGTTTTTCGTGCAAAACAAATGCTTGCAATGGATTCAGAATAATTAAAAACACCTAGTTAGACCCCTTACATCCCACTTAAAGCAGATTTTTTTTTATTATGTTTTTCCTTTATAGTATAGTGTATAGTAAGTGAATGAGACCCAACATTACCCTAGCTGTCCGATTCTCCTAGGGATTTTGAATTTCACACTTTATTAGATATGTTACTAGACACCCTTACGAACACATTGGTGAAGAAATTGTTTGGTAAGAATGTATTCCCAGGTTTTATTAATATCCCCTGACTATACCCCTGGTCTATAGTCTAAATGTTTAAGGGGAAAAGGCTAATTATGAATGAAATACAAATGACAACAAAGATGTTCCGCATCCCGACCTCCTGAAAAAAAGAACATTGAGACTGTTTAATATTTTATTTTGGTGAGTTTTATACAGAGGTGGAAATACTGTATGGTTACTTGACAATATATACAATAAAGCCTTCTGACACAACAAAAAAATCTAAATAATAACTTTTGATTGGTCCGTGCAAATGTTTGTGTTAACACAAAGTGAAACATAGTAGTGGTTTGCACCGCTCGTAAATATAAATCATAAAAAAGGGAAAACTATTTATATTTTTTTAAATAGCAGACCTACACGCTCACAGCTCAATGGCAATTTACTGCACAGCAGTATTAGCCTATATTTTGACTTTAAATTAACCATAAAAAAGGATGAATAAAGTATAAAAACGTCATCCCTAATTCCTATGATCACGGCAGCAGAGCCTGTCTGCTCAAACACTGCAGACCCTCAAGCCCAATTTATCGCGCGCAGAGAACGGCCTGGAATAGTGGACCTCCAAGCTCACAAGTGGTCGCATGGATGACTCGTTGTACGATTGTATGTCAGCCATTCTGACGAAGTATATAATAATTCGCTGGGGAGCGCCTGTCCAGTCAGCACACTGGAGAACGTTGAATAAAAAATGAAACCAGCGACCCCCAAAATAGGTTTGAGGATCTGTTGGGAATTGATTACATGAAACCACTGTCTTGTAAACAAACAATTGGCTTATAACAATTGATTCCCAGGACAGATTTCCCACCTGATTCTAATTCTTAATGCATACTGTATGTGCTCCCTGCTTGCCTACATATTATTGATTAGAAACTTGAAAGATGCAATTCTGGGTTCCCATTTAAGTCAATGGGGTTACTCTATAAGGTTTTTGGTGTCACTCTATAAAGGTGTGGTGAGTAACCTTATAGAGTAACTTTAAGCCAATGCGGAAGCAGCATAAAGGTGACGTCACCGAGAATGCTGCTTCCTCATTGGCTACTGTTGCAAAATCGCTACTTTGTCCTTTGAGTTGATTATTATGGTGATGTGGAAAGAAATTATGAAAACCCAGAGTGACAAGTCATCAGCAGCAGGAAAACAGACAATGCATTGTAGGAGAACAGACTAAAACAACAAACAGGTGTTGGAGTTCAATATGCTCTGTGTTTATTCACTCAGACAAGATATTATATACATAGTAGTAAGTTCGTCCCAGTGTTAGTCACGTGGGGTAAGTTGAACAAAAGGTTAAGAAACATCAAAAGATACATTGGTTAACCTTTCTGAGTAAACGCTCGCTGTGGTTCACAAATACAAGGCAAGTTGAATAGGAGATGGAGCGACGTGCAACCACAGTGCAGGAAACCTTATCTGGGTTGCGGCTCCTAACAGAAGGATGGCAGGAAGTTAGATGCTTGCATTCTGCACGTAACTATAGAGCCTACTTGTACAGGCATCTCACTCAACAAGCAACAGTCTTTCTGAGAAACATTAGAAAAACAAATGGAAACTTATTGAGAAACACCGCCTGAACCATGCCGCACCAGACAGTAGATGTCTCAGACAGAGGCCACAGAGATCACAGGAATAAAGCAAGAACTAGAATGAATTTGTTTAAGTGTGATTGCATTGTTTAATCACAACAGCTACAATTACTCTATAAAGTTGGAAGAGAGCAATAGTGTGAGCAATAGTGTGTTGCCTATAGCAACCACACTAATAATACTAGAAGAAGTGCTCTTCCAAGCACAGGTCTCTCTGTATAATAGGCAAATGTAAAAAGGGTGGCATGTGTTCTTCATCAATCTTAGACCTTTCATGGGGCCACCATGAGGCTGATTTGAACATTTTGCAGGGTAATTTCTTCCATGGCCTTTTGCGAATGTGCGTGCACAATTTCATTACAATTGCACGCTGTGTTTCTTTTTTTGAGGCATTTTGTTCGAAACAGATCAATCCTGCAAAGTTTGGAGGCCAATCTTAGCCAATCAGGATGGAATATTTAATATGGGACAGATCCGTTTTGATCATATGACTGTAGAGATACTGTGTACTGATTCGTGTTAATTGTGGGTAAAATCTGAAGGAGTAATATCCAAAAATGTGTCTTACATAAGTCTGCCTCCTGGTGGCGCTATAAAAGGCTGATGTGAAAATGCAAGGAAAGGGTTTTTCCTTGGCCTATAGGGAGTGCGCTTACAAAGTTTGAAACTGATCGGTGGAGTTATAGGTAAAACCACAAATCGGCCTGTTATAGCGCCATCATAAGGCTGATTTCAAAGATATGAAGTGGCATTTCTTCCTCGGCCTAGTGGGAACGTGTGTGCGCGATTTCATGTTAATTGCACTCTGCGTTTGTGATTTGAGGCATTTTGTCAAAAATGGACCAATCTTACAAACTTTGAAAGCCAATATCAGCCAATCAGGATGGAATATGGACAATCGATCACATGACTGTAGAGATACTGTCTACCGATTTGCGTGACTTTTGGACAAAATCTGTAGGAGTAGTGTACAGAAATGTGTTTTGAAAACATCGGACTCATGGTGGCGCTAGAACAGGGCCATTTGAAAAATGTGGGGCAGAGGTTCTGAAGTGGCATCCAAGGAGTGTGTGTGCTCATTTTGGCAGCGACCGGGCCAACGGCGCCGGAGATTAACTGGTAACAAACTTGGAGGACGGACGGACGCACAGACGCACGGACAGACAGGGACGAAAACATACTCTCCCCCTGCCTTCGGCTGGTGGAGACAATAAAAGTAACTGCCGATGAGATTATTAGGTAATAATGCATGTCCTCCAGATAAGAAGTTGTGGTATATTTTCCCTCAGTTTCATAATCCCACCTTCATTCTCCGTCTTTCCAGACCAGTGTGTGGAGTCCAGCCTGCAGGTGAAGATGAGTTCACCAGTGCCATCCAGGAGTGTTTCTGTTAAACAGGAACTTGAAGACCACCTGTATCTCAGTAAGTTTCATGCTCTCTCTCTTTAGATCAGGGGTCCTCAAATACAAATCTTGAAGGTCCACAAATATTTTTTTGAAACAGGTCCGGGTCCGGGGAAAAATAAATTATATATATATATATATATATATATATATATATAAGCCTATATATCCCTTTCATACATTATTTTACATTGGCTAATGTTTTTTTTAGTAGTTTGTTGATGCAGTAATGGTCTTTTTCTGTTTCTTTCTTTATTAAAAGGGTGTTAAGTCCTTAATTATGACTTTACTTTCATCTGGCCTGGGGACTCCTCCAAAATCATTTGGGGTCCTCTTTGACCCACAAGTTGACTCACTTAAAGGAGCTATAGTCAGCTTTTTCATTGTAGGTGTACATCCTAGTCTACAGACTAGGATGTAAACAAAGTACGGGCCCTGTAAATGTAAACAAAGGGCCAAAATGATTATTTTATCATTATTTTACGCTTTTTGTGGTCATTTTTTAATTGAAACACATATATGAAGCTTATTTTTTTATAAAATATTTTCGAAACATTATTTTTATTTTAGCATCCGTTTTTCAAGAAAAAGTTGACTATAGCTCCTTTAACTAAAGAGTAACAACCCGTTGAAGGGAGAACAGAATGTAATAAATCAAGGTGGAGCAGAGATATTTATTTTACGAAAATTATTTGTTTGCGCTAGTGTTTGTTTCTTTTAGCAAACTGGGATAATCTTCGAATGATTTATGCTTGTGTCGCAACGTGAATATCGATCCTGAAAACAAGGTGTCGCGCGTCGGAGACGATGCGTGGAGAGAGCCTCCCCACTCCAAGTAATGCGTGTGGCTCGCTTTGCTGCATGGCTCGCTGGCTGCATATCCATGGAGAAAGAGAGAGGCAGCCAGCTGTGGCTGCAGTGTGGCACCTCGCGAAAACTCTCTGCAGAGAAGATTATAATCCTCATCCTGCAAACGTATTCACGTTGATGTTGTGCTTGTGCGCGAATGAAACCCACTGATTTATAACTAGTTTACAGCCTGCAGCTAATCGCTGCTGCTGCGTGCTGCCCGCTTCGAAAACTTCCGCACTCCGCAGTGAAATGAACAGAGGCGGTCAGCGCGTCATTGTCATAGAGATGACAACCCATAATAGTTTATGCCCCGGCATCAGCCAATCAGCGTGCCGTTCTCTCTCTCTCTCGCACACAGACTTCAGAGCGCATGCAATGAAAGAATGAATACAAGGAGAAGTGGAAACAAAACGTGGAGTTTTTTTTTTTTTTTTTATGTAATTCGTCCTGGGTCCGGTCGGCGGTGCCTCGCGGTCCGGACGTGGACCGCGGTCCGCCTATTGAGGACCCCTGCTTTAGATCATCAACCTTTCTTCAGGCCAAGGACCCCCTAGCTGAGAAAGAGATGGGGCAGGGCCCCCCACTACATATTAGGGACTTTAAGCAACAGCGGTTTTCAGGACGGCTCTGCTAGGCGGAAGTACAGCTGCTATGGGGTGATCACTGTAGCAGTCAAAATCGTTAAGCAAACAGCCGTCAGCGACAGGGTCCCACCCCTTTTACTGAACTCTTTGGTTCCCATGGTGACGCGTCTATGCAGCAGACGTTGTAGACGCTACGTGGAAAGATAGTTTCTGCCGTAGTAGGTTGGGCTGCGACGGCAGACAGGTTCATCTATCGAGCACTGATCCATTTCCGGTTGCTGGAGTGGACTGCCATAGCTGTCGTTGCTTAAAGTCCCTATTGTATACATTTTGATGCAGATTGAACTTTTCCATAGATTTCATATTTTGACAGCACTATCATCAGTGCTAGATTAATGTTAATGTGCATTTTCAGACATTTAACCACTTGCAAACTAGTAAACTTGACTGGTGGCTCTGTACTTGATCTGCTCTTTTCCCCTCTACAGTCTACACCAAAACCTCTTTGCTAAAAATAGCAGATCTACAAGCTCACAACGCGTCACGATGCAACGCGTTGTGAGCTTGTAGATCGGCTATTTCCACTATCAGTGTTCTTTTTTAAAAGGATATTTCACTTTCAACAGGGAAACACCTTATGGGCTTTTCTCCACATACACACCCATTGTAACTTCAAACTCAATTTTAACCATGATAGATTCATTAAAAACACCCATTATTTTTCTGGTGACTTTTTCATTTACGTACTTTTTCATTTATTTTTAAAAATAAAATAAAAAAACACGGCCTGCTCACATATTAGGAGGGTAATATGAGTCACCAGAAACAATAATGGGTGTTTTTAATGAATCTATCATGATTAAAATGAAGTTTGAAGTTACAATGGGTGTGTGGGGAGAGGGCCTGGTAACATTTACATCAAATATCTAAATATTTAATCAAGCAAATTAAAAACTGTTCATAAAAGCCTGATTAGACGGTAAAATTACCAAACGTTTTTTTTTTTTTTTTTTTTTTTAAGTGAAATATAAAGTATAAAATATGAAGTATAAAGTTGTCAAATATGTCAGTAATTATTTTGTATATTTAGGTTATGTGTCATATCTGCCTAGGGGTGGGCGATATGGAAGAAATACGATATCACAATATGTTCCCAATCTGTATCATGATACACAATCTTATCACGATTCTTTTTCATGTTGGTTTTTATGGTTATTTTTCAAGTTTCTTAAAGGAGCTTTAGTCAACTTTTTCATTGTAGGGCCGACACTTTGTTTACATCCTAGTCTATAGACTAGAATGTAAACAAAGTGTCTGTCTGACAATGGCCAAAATTATTATTTTATCATTATTTTACGCTTTTTGTGGTAATCTTTGAATAGAAAATGAAGCTTATTTTTTTATAAAATATTTTCGAAACATTATTTTTATTTTAGCATCCGTTTTTCAAGAAAAAGTTGACTATAGCTCCTTTAACCTACAGTACAAGGTAACAAAAACTAAAAGAAAAAGGAGTAACCGACCATTTAGACCAGTGATCCTCAAAGTGGCATCCAGGGACTCTCTGGGTTCCTTTTTGGGAGGTCAACATTGAGCCTTACAAGTATGTAACTCTGACAGCATACAAATGAAACCAAATGGACCCTTTGGTCCATTTCGTTTCATTTGACCTCGACATTACTGGTTTAGACAAAAATGCAGGATATATACGATATCTCTGAAAAGGCGTATCGTCTCAGCGATATTTATCACCATGTCGCCCACAGCTATATGTGCAATACGGCCATGTGCAACTTCAAAGCCTACAAGCCAAACAGAAATGTAATTGGCAACAACAAAAGCACAATTAAATCGTTAATCGCAATTATTATTATTTTTTTAATACATTTTTTGGGTCTTTTTCTGCCTTTATTGATAGATATACAGTAGGCTGACAGGAAACGGGGAGAGAGATGGGGGGGAGACACGCAGCAAATGTCGCCGCGATCGGGACTCAAACCCTCGACGCTCCCAGGCCGGACTACTGGTGACGTATGACTCCAGTGTGGGACAAGGTTTCAGCCATAGACTGTAAAGAAATATGGACGAAGGGACTGAAGTCACGTGGCCCCATTGGTTTCTACAGATCCCACTTTGAAGCCCGGTACCTGGTGAATTTCAAATCCACCATCTTGGAACTTCTGGTCCCGAAAAGCAACCGGGAAACAAATGCCATTGGCTGGAAGGGCAGTGAGGGCGGGTCAACACTCGGTAGAAGCAGTAGAAGCCCTAGGATCATCATCCTACATCCTAGTTTATCATACATTTTGAAATTAACTGGGCCATCATTTACAAAAACGTACATCATCATCATCATAATAGAATTTGAAAGCAGCGGATAGTACATTGTTGTGAGTGAAAGTATAAAGCCTACACACCTTTTTTAATGGTAACCAGCGTGAACTATGTCCTAGGATGAACTCGGTCTGGGATCAAACCCAGATCTTCCTATCTCAGGGCGGGCACTCTCAACCACAAGGCCTCTGAGCTGGTTTCCATTAAAGGACCAGGTCACCTCTGGGACAACCAGATGTTATTTTATTGTTGTGTGGGACATGATCAACACAATCCTGAATTATCTTTTGTGTTCAATCTGTGTTTTTAGATATGTTAGTATTTCAGCATGCTACAACTGGTCACATGATGCATTTTGCATCATATGACCAGTTGTAGCATGCTGAAATCGGCTGAAATACTAAAATATCTAAAAACACAGATTGAACACAAAAAATAACTCAGGATTGTGTTGATCGTGTCCCAAACAACAATAAAATAAGATCTGGTTGTCCCAGAGGTGACCTGGTCCTTTAACTGCCACACCAGCCAATCTTGAACCTCCTTCAGCTCTCATACGACTCAAGGCGGGAGTTCGCTTTGAGGTGGAAGCCAATCAGTGCAGCCGCGGGCCGGGCATTGTGCTGATTTGGGCGTTGACGTCACCCAGGTAAATCTGTACTTCGTCTAACGCTATATAAGTAGGAGTGCCTACCGCCAAAATCAATCGAAAAAAATAGACGAGTCACAAATAACATAGTTATTAGTTAGTTTTGCATCGGCAGTCATGGCTGACCATCGCAGAGACATCAAGCTCATAAACGACATGCTATCTTTCAATAAGTTGTGCCGGCAGAAGCGGGTGTACAAGACTTCCACCCATCTCGCGAAACTCGTACCCGCACGGCCAAGTCCCAAGTTCGGCTCCTCGAGCACACACCTGCCGGGGCAGAAAAAGAACAGCCAGCCAGTGCCCGTCTCGTCCGCCCCATACATGCGAAGCGGACCGCACTCATACATGCAACCTCCAGCACAGACCCAGACATCCTGGGAAAACCTGAACAAGGGATACAAAATGGAGAATCAGCTGCTGAAGCAGTGGAACTCCCAGCTCGCCGTCGAGCTGGAGCGGATGACCAAGCAGATAGAGGAGATGGAAAAGGAGAGACAGGAGCTGTGCGCACAAAATGACAATTTAGTGGAGGGGCTGAAATTGGCTCGCCGGCAAGCCGCGGCTATCAAAGTGGAACATATCAAAGTGGAACAGTAGATACAGGGTGAATTGTATAGATGATTTTATTGATGAATCGAATGACTGAGGCATTCATCAAGTTTGTATTTTTTTCAAATACATATTTTTCATGTTTTATTACAACGAAACGATGCATCACTTAAGCCCTATTTTACACTTCATCGTGTCATGCAAAAATAGTGGGATTGGCAGATCTACACACTCACAATGCAGATTG
Source organism: Nannobrachium achirus (assembly GCF_963921795.1). Taxonomy (NCBI): domain Eukaryota; kingdom Metazoa; phylum Chordata; class Actinopteri; order Myctophiformes; family Myctophidae; genus Nannobrachium; species Nannobrachium achirus. The sequence goes on along the minus strand of NC_137823.1, from coordinate 21,769,011 downwards.
TGAGCTATCTCTATCTTTTTGAAGGATTTTGCCCAACACAGGGATTGATTACTAATCAATTATTATCAATTATGTTTTTTATTGTCGATTAAAGTGATGGTTCAATTAGCTGTTGCACCCTCTGTTGCATAGTGCTTTGTTAATTGCGCCGGCTGACAAGGCAAAGGGTGCTGTCTGTATTTGGCTCAAAGCCCTGCCTTTGTACTGTTGCTCACATACATACCCTGTCAGCTGGCCGGATACAGACAGCACCGATCACCTTACTTGCGAACTCTGCTGGCACACAAGTAGACCATTCATGGCTAGGAGTGCACAAGCTGCAAGTTGGCACCTCGACAGAGTGCAGACTAGTTACCTGCGCCAGCAGAGTGCACAAGTACTGCGTTCGGCTGCGTAGGTAGGTAGGTAGTTTTCTGTGACTAGCCCGTAGCCCTATCTGGGACCAGCATTTTTGGCAACGTCGTCATTAACAGCCAATGATGGATCATAATATGGTACCATTTTGAACATAAGATTATATATACTGTATAAATTGCTGATTTAAAGGTAGGGTAAGTGATATTATTTCGTTAAAATAATCGATAAATAGCTCTATATACTGATAGTACTCTAGCCTAGAGTGTCTGTTCAGTAACAGGAGTCTCCAGAAAATGCATTTTCAGGTCGGGATACCAATTTCATCCAATCAGGATAGAAAACTCAGTCAAGCTACAGATTAAACAAGTGAAATCGCAAGTGATGACACAAATACATTATCTGAGAAAATTGGGACTGGAACACTAGAGCATTGATTACTATCAGAATATAGTTGGTAGCGCAGTGGTAACGCTTCGCCTCACAGCTAGAAGGTCCTGGGTTCGATTCCCGCCGGGGGACGCTGTGGGTGCTGGTGTTTCTCCCTCCGCGTCATCAGCGCCCACACCCTAGGTGGGGTCAGCGATAGGGCCTTTCTGTGTGGAGTTTTCATGTTCTCCTCGTGTCTCCTAGGGTAGGTACCCTCACAAAAACATGCAGTAATCCTGATCTCAATAATGCCTCCCCCTGGCCAGCCGGGGCGCTTGATGGAGGGGAAATGAACTGGTTGGAATAACGTGTTCCTTCCACGTGCTACATCCATCCTGGGGAAATCCCCCCTGTCAGGTGAAAAGAAACAACTTGGACTACTCATGCATTGAAGGAAGCATGAGGTCAGTCCGTTCTCTCCCCAGGCGTGGCAGAGGGAGAGCAGAGCCCAGGATTATAGGCAATTGGCACTGGGACAAAATGGGTTGCAAAATCGTGGGATAAAAATTATATATAAAAAATATATACTTTTAACAAAAAAAACCAATTTGTTTTAACCACTTACCCTACCTTTAAGTAAGGGAAAGATTGAAGGAAAGATAAGTATAAGCGATGTTCTTATCAAACTCATTAGCTTCAAAACTATTCTCTAATTGACAGGTGCGGAAATCCAACAAAATGCTAGGGGGGGACAAAAAATAAACGAATTATCCTTCGGATACGGGCATCTTTTTAACGGTTTTATGAACGTATTATTTATCATTTACTTATTATCACTGCTGCAATAACCACAGTAATAAACTCGTATAGGCTATTTGATCAAGAGCAAAGCCTACACAAAACAGAACTTTAATCACCAGTAAGACTCCCTAATCGGGAGATAAGCGACTGTTGGTCGCTTATCTCCACAAATAGGCCAAAAGTTTGTTTTACCAATTATCAAGAACATACGGGCAGTTGACAGTTTGCCATGGTTACTCATTGAAGTTGAATCTCCATATATGGAGATAACCTACGCATCACACTAAGTCTGACCTCACCAGCCCATATTTGGGCATGAGCAACTTATGTCTCCATATATGGAGATATGATGACATCACACAGTCCTCAGCCGATGATGTGGCGTGATGTCATACAATACACAAACGAGCCCTACAGTATAAAGGGGCAATTCTTGCCAGGAAAGAAGCATTTCTTCGACTCAGACCTTATCGCCAGGGTTGGCTTATAGCAGCTGTCGGTAGATAATGCCGGTCTTATATAAGGGTCATTTGTGTACGGTGTGATGTCATACTGATGTCAGCAGTGTGATGTCATACTGATGCGGAGATATGAGCAGGGCAAAGGTGTGACGTGTGACGTGTGACCGACGGACGGCCGGTGGAGGTTTTGATACTAAACTGCGACCTGACGGTCGCAATGACCAATGACAAATGCACATCAGAAAGGCAAAAGTCCCCTCCGCTCTGACAGTGGGGATCCCCTGGGACCCTGGGGGGAGACGGGTCTCCACCGTCCGTCTCCCCCCCCCCCCCCCCCCCCATTTCCGCGCCTGCAGCAGAGCGCGCAAGTACTGCGTTCGGCTTCTTAGGTATGTAGGTGGGTGTTCAAGTACCGTAGCCCATTAAGCCCAATCAGGGAAGCGGACTTGACAACTTATTTTCTTTTATATTATTGTTTAAACTTTAAATATTCTATTTTGTTGTATTTTCTTCCTGGCTGGTGTCCTTATCAATGGCAACGCTATATTGGACATTGTCTTGTTTGTCTTCATGCCCTGGTTGTGCTACTTAGAAGTCAAGACAATACAAACTCTTCAATACTCATTTCCAACTTACATGTCCAAAATCGCTGCCTAGTAATCTTCAGTGTTTGTTTCATTAAAAGTCGGACCACGGTTCTGTTATACTTGGTTGCTGCCCTCTATTTTGCTGAAATCTGCCTTGTCTCTTTGGTTCTTCTTGGGGGTGGCGTCCTCCTCCTCTTCCACCGTTAGCTCCTGGCTGGCCTTGGCGACCTTGTCGGGGTCAACGTAGGTGTAGAAGTAGGCCTGGATAGAGAGGATGAGGCACACAGCCACCGAGAGTAAGGCAAACAGCAAGAACTCCACCCACTGTTCCAGACCCGCACCTTCCGCCACGATTAGCACTATGATGTTACCAAAGGTATAGGTGAGCAGATAACCAGCCTGCACGACTGACTTCATGCTAACCGGGGCCTGGGAGTAGGCGAATCCCAGCGCCGTGATGGAGAACATGACCTCTCCGGCTGTTAACAGGACGTACATGGGGACCTGCCACGCAATGTGAACGTCGCTGGCCTTCACATCCTCCATCCTGTGCGCCTCCAGCTTACCTGACTTCTCCAACAGGAGCACAGTATAGATGGCTCCAAAGTCCAGCAGGCCGAGGTCAAGAGAGGAGCATCTCTCTGATTCCATGCTACATTCAACAGCCGGGTACCGCTTCCTAGGCACGGTCTCGTAAGGAGACGGGTCATAGTTGGCAGGCACTTTTAAGTCCTCCTCCCTAACATTTACGGTCACTTCCTCAGACTGTGTGTTGATGAACCTCAAAAGAGGGTCCCCATTTGCACTTTTCTTTGTGCAGTCTTTCACAAGTTTACACAAGACTCCAGTCGCTCCACGGTATAAGATGAGAGTGTGGGCTTCCTGCTCTGTGAAGGTCAGAGTGCACTCTGATGTTCCACTGAGGCTGGTTAAAGTGACCTCCACTTTCAGTTCCTTAATGGCTTCCCCTAATGGAAGACTTACATATTCAGGAGGGTCCTGCAGGTGTCCGATTGGAAGCTTAAACAGGTCACTTTCTGGGATGTTGAGAGTGACATCATTCCCTGCCAGGTTATAGACCTGCAGGAGACATGTCCCCAGAGGTGCAGGCTGCACCATAGTTTTCACAACATTCACCTCCACCATCATTGCTACTAAAAAGGCCAACGCTGCAAAGAACATGCCAGTAGCCATCTTCCTTAGGGGTGTCACCTTGATTTTGCAGAAGCCAATGAAGGGGTATATGATGAATTCAAATATGGGCACCATCAGAAGAACGAGCAGAGGATTGATCATTTGCATCTGGTCAGGTTTCAGGTTGAAAGTTCCAAAATCCATGTTCATCCTAGTGGCTTGGAGTGTCCAACGTGAACCCATCTGTTCAAAGAGAGCCCAGAACATGGGAAAAGTGAGGAATAGGACAAAAACCCTCAGAATCATCTTTATCTCCGTGATCAGACGGCTCGAGAACTTTTCCTCAGCCCAGTCCAGCCAGTGTTCCCTTGGTGGGTCAATCTTATTATTCCAGCGTTTGCTGATGGCGAACCCAATGCACTTGCAGACCTCCAGCAAGACGTTTCCCTGAGGAGGGTCCTTCTTGTACATCCCACTGCCAGCAACGAACACGACCAAAGCCATGATCATTAGAACTGCAGGAACTCCAAAGGCCAGAGCGTAGCAGTCACCTCCGAAGCAGGTCACATCGCCTCTCAGCAGTGGTGTAACGACATTTGATGTGAGACTGCCAACATTGATCGACATGTAGAAAATGGAGAAGAACCTACCCCTTTCCAGCATCTGGTTCTCGTCAAACTGGTCTGCTCCAAATGCCGCCACACATGGTTTGATCCCTCCCGTGCCAAAAGCGATGAGAATCAGACCCAAAACAGACAGGGCTACGTGAACGGTGCTGTCTCCCACCGTGGGAATGGCCCCAACGGACTTGAACAAGAGGCCGATGACAAAGACTATGGATAGGTAGATGATAGTCTTGAACTTGCCAATCCAGGAGTCTGCGATGATAGCCCCCAGTATAGGTGTTAAGTAGCAGAGGCTGGTGAAACCGTGGTAGATGGCCGTGGAGGTGTTCTCGTTCCATTTCAGGTAGCTCAGAAAGTAGAGCATCAGCACCGCTTTCATGCCATAGAAGGAGAAGCTTTCGCAGAACTCATTCACCACCACAAACACGGTGCTGAGCGGGTAATTGGTCCCAAATAGTTTCCTCGCCATGACTACAGTTGTTAGGTTCTTACCATCCCATCAAGTCCTGATTAAACATCCAAATCTATCTCACTGTCGTCAAAGAAGTAATTCGAAATGTATTTGGAATTATAAACCAGGCTGGTCCATCTGTGACGATGACATTACAACATCAATGAACTCACTGTGAGGTTACAGAAAAGGTTCCAAATAAACCATTGACCTCAGTGGACTTTCGGGATTACAGAACAGATTTTACTGAGTACCCGCCTCATTGTGTCTGGCTGTCCATCACATTCAGTGTCTGTGGTAGTTACAGTATTTGTCGTGCAATGCTGGGCGTTTGCAAAAGCGAGATTTCCCCCATTAGCCGTGGTGAAGAGCTATCACTGCGAACCCCAACATCTCTCCTCTGTTTTTACCTTCAGACATCTCCCCATCACACCGGTCACTGATTGGTTGATCTAAACCAATCAGTGTGCCCCCTGGTTTCAGAGGCACAGAGTCATAGTGATAGGGCTTCACTGTGACTATGATGGCCTCCACTATCTAATTTTTAGGTGATAAATTATCACCTAAAAGTTGAGGTGATCACTCTTCACCTCGGACTATGATAAATGCTGGGCGTTTGCAAAAGCGAGATTTCCCCCATTAGCCGTGGTGAAGAGCTATCACTGCGAACCCCAACATCTCTCCTCTGTTTTTACCTTCAGACATCTCCCCATCACACCGGTCACTGATTGGTTGATCTAAACCAATCAGTGTGCCCCCTGGTTTCAGAGGCACAGAGTCATAGTGATAGGGCTTCACTGTGACTATGATGGCCTCCACTATCTAATTTTTAGGTGATAAATTATCACCTAAAAGTTGAGGTGATCACTCTTCACCTCGGACTATGATAAAGCCTTTACTGTTTTCTCTCTTAGAATGTATGAACTCAGTTCATTTTTAAAGCAGTAGCCTTCCAGACAGGAGCAGCTAAATCCTAATTTATACGATGTAGTCCCGCCACAGTGTTGCTTGTTGCCCACTGGAACAAAATGTTCAAGCTTACAACACGTTTGCTTGTTGGTCGCTTCAAGATCTGTTCGTGTCAGCAAGCAACACCATCGTGATGGGAGTATAAATTAGCCTGACTCCGCCAGATGGTGGCAGTATTGAGTTCACAATGTCTGATAAAATGAATATCAAATATCGAAATACTGAATAAAGCAACTTAAAAACTGTCCCGGTTGCTCACAAAAGCCCTCTCCAGATTGTTGCCACAGTCCCACTCCCAAATGGTCATTTTCTTTTGGATGTTTGATTGATTGATTATTTGTATTAGACAAAAATGGAGAACCGTACAAGTATAGTCAATACAATTGAAATGTAGTACAGTACAAGTACAGTTAAACACCCTGCCTAAAAGGAACATCATCCCAAATAAGACCTTGTACGGTCTTTTTTAGGTTGAAAGCCCTCTGTATTTAATTCATGGACATAATAAATAGCAATAAATAGTGATCCCCTCGCCCAAAGTGCTGCCTGCCTATCTGTTTTGTTATTGGATGGACCGTCTCCTCGGGCTATGGGATTGAAAACCATGCGCTACCGAGCGCTACCAAGACTTGAGAAACCAGGATGACTTATGGTTTAGAAATCAAGCATCATGTATAAAAATGTCAAGTTTCCTTCACCTACCACAACTACAAAACAGGAAGAACTGCATAGTGTAAATAAAGTTAAAATGTTTAATGGTTCTCTTTTCTCTCATTGTGTCTTTTTGCTCAGACTTTGCAAACCTCCCAAAAGGTGACGTTTCCCCTGAACTGCAGGAGAGGAGGCCCAGTCTTGTCCAGGAGGAACCAGAGCCTCCACAGATCAACGATAAACGAGAGGAGTTACTTCAAAGACAAGAGGAGGAGGCTGCTGGGTCAACCATGACGTTACTAGCCATGAAGAGTGAAGAAGGTGGTGAGAACGGAGAGGCAGAGCCTCTAGCCAGCACCTCAACTGGGCACATGAAAACACAAGTGGATGTAGAGGGCTGTGGAGCATTGCAACCAACTAGTGATGACCAACTCCTCCATTCACACCGATATGCATCGGACACTGAATACAGTGATGAGTGGGAGGAGACCAGGGAAGATCAATCGGGACAAAGCTATTATTTGAGCAATGAGCTGTCCCAGGACCCGATGTCAGCAGCACAACAAATTCCATCCTTGAGATGTCATACGGGGGAGACACCGGTTAGTTGTACAGTCTGTGGTAAACAGTTTGCTTTCGGTGGCCGCCTGATGAGACACATGAGGACTCACACGGGGGAAAGACCCTTTAGTTGTACGGTGTGTGGCAAAAGCTTCAGTCAATCTGAGATTTTGAAAAGACACGTGAAGATTCACACGGATGGGAAAATCTTCAATTGCCCGGTGTGCGGCAAAAGCTTTAATCGAACTGGCAATCTGAAAACACACATGAGGATTCATACGGGGGAAAAGCCCTTTCATTGTACAGTTTGTGGTAAACGTTTTACACTGAAAGGTCATCTGAAAACACACATGAGGATTCACACAGGCGAAAAGCCCTTTACTTGTCCAGTTTGTTGCAAAGGTTTTGTTCAAAAGATTGGCCTGGAGAGACACATGGGGCATCATACAGGTGATTACAGGTTCCTTTAGTTGTACAGGTTGTGGCTAGGGTTGGGACGATATGAAAATTTCATATCACGATTATTGTGACCAAAGAAATCGCGATTTACGATATTATCGTGATAATCAAAATAATCCCCAACATTATCTTGTGGCAGAACCTTTGCTAAAAAAATAGCAATCTACAAGCTCACAACGCGTCGCGCCGCATTTTTTTGGCAAAGAGATTTGGTAGAGAGTGAAAAAAAGACGTACAAGTACGTTTTACCAATAGAGGGTTTAAATGCTACTGGATATGCAGCTCGGCAAATAAAAGGTGAATTGATCCCAGTGCATGATGGAGGTCGATATCACGATAAATTAAATCTCCACGATACGATTATCGAGAGTGTTTTTTATCACGATAAACGATAATATTGTATATTGTGATTATCGTCCCATCCCTAGTTGTGGCTATGGCTTTGGTTGACAGGGAAACCTTTAGAAACACTACAGTCTTGACTATATAACAGGATTCTCAAATTAAAATCTAAATAAAACAGGTTCTAATCCTAAAACGATTTTGAATAATGTAACACGCATTCACATGTTGATATATTTACTTCTGAACAACCCCAGTTGCAGTGTCAATCACGGGTAAAGCAAGACACACTGTACGATTTAACCGCCATGTCATACAACATCAACTAGACAGAATGTAATTCAGATTTCAGTCTCAATATGTTGGTGTTCTTGGCCATTATGGCCTAGGAACTTTAACTACAGTGGTTGTCTTTCCAAAAAGTACTGGGTGCCAATTTTATTTCCATTATAATTTATTATATACATAATATATTATTATTCTAAAGCTGTAACTTGTGCTCTAAAATTAGTTATTTTTAATTAGAGACTTTAATGTTTAATATACAATGAAATGTGTTTAAAGGAGGACTTCACCACTTTTCAATCCATCTTCATTTAATTGGTCCTCACAAAAATTAAAATAAATAAATAAATAAATAATAATAATAATCTACCCGGTCTGTGTCTCTTAGGAGGGCTGTGGGCAGTTCAAAAACCAGTCTGAAGATATCTTAAAACAAAATGTTTGTTATCGCGAGAAGAGTGGCTTCCATGTTAACATTGTAACTTTTCAGGAATAGAGGTGAACTGCCCACTGCCTTCCTATGAGAGACAGAGCGAGTAGATTTTTTTTCGTGAACATTAGTGAGGACCCACTATATGAAGATTAGTTGAAAAGTGGTGAAGTCGTCCTTTAAGATATCACTCGCTGGTGTGTGACGTGATATGTCATATTGTTTATTTTCAAGCCCTGTTTAGACACCAAGAGTGTATGACACATTTGTTATTCACATGGTGCAATAAAAATGTATTGGAAAAAGAAAAGATTGTGTGAGAGAACTTCTTAGGGTACGTTCACAGTGTGAGAAATTACCACGGACACACCCCATTACCACCACCAGTCCAGAGGTCATTGCAATTCTGGCTTGTTGGTGGACACTTTAGTAGTGTTGTAGTACTCGAGTCAATGACTCGTCTTGATCTTTGTTCAAAGCATTCAAATAATACGAATACATGAATTAATGTCAAAAGGGTTAGGGTTAGGACCACAACCAAATCTGGTCGTGGTCGAGGCGGGGTCCACTTCGGGCGTGTGTGCAATGCATGCAAGATCATACAGATATTCACTTAAGTAATGACTTAAAGATGAGAAGTGATTTATAAAAATGTCTTACTTTGCTTCAGTCATCAAATCTGTACACCATTTGGCATTTTAAGGCTGAAATTGTACCCACGCTAGTAAAGCAAGCCTGATAAAAGTATCAAACATGTAAAAAAATTTAACAGAACACAGGGAAATATTATATTTCTGTTAAGAAGTTTGGGGGAGAACCCCAGACCCCCGTTGTGGAGTTCCGCGCACCGCCACCGACTTTGACGAACAGGAGGTTAAGTGAGCCGACCTCCAAATTTCGCTGCGCTTATATTCTGAGGTGGCAACTGGTGCGTTTTCAACTTTCCAAGTAAATTGAAAAAAACACACCAGTTGTGCATTGATGTGATTTATGCATTATTTGTGGCAATAAAGCTTCATTATCCACGGCGGTCAGTAGAAGAAGAAGAATTTACCTACATCATCCCACAAGGGAAATTCAGTTTTCAGCTTAACCCAGCTGAACCCAGTGCTGCCCACAAGGATCGCAAGGGAAGGAGAGCATTGATAGCTGGAGCGGGGAATCGTACCTGCAACCTCTGGGACCTCCGGAGTCCTAGGTATGGACACTAACCACTCAGCTATCACTGCTTACATAGGTGAGGCACTGACGAAGGCTCTACAACGGTACGACCTAAACATTTGCTGCTGCACTTTATCCTTTTAGCACTTAATGAGCACTTCATGAGCACCAACACAATGTAATTCTTTTAAATATTCACTTATGGATCTGAAATGAACAATAAACAAACCATGGAAAAACAAAATCACTCTGACACCAGTCTGATAACGTTTTAAATGGAGATTCACAAGACATGTGACTATTCACTGGGACTTAGTGAAAACAGCAGATATACAAGCTTAGTTGGTAGATCTGCTGTTTTCAATATTCAAATTTTCGTTATTTTCAATGGAATTTCTTGGATTATGTTCAAAATAAATGTAAAAAAGAAGAGAATAAAACTGGAAAATGTATTTGTCTTGAAATAATGGTACAAAAATATTTTTATTATTACATTTTCATGATTTTAAAGAGAATCTGTAAACACGTTTTATTTGTCTTGAAATAATGGTAAAATATTATGATTGGGGAAAAGAAGCCTTAAGAAAACTAAGATTTGTATTTATTATTACGTTTGTTCTATGTTCATAAAGTGCTCCAAGTGCTCAAAGTGAAAAGTGCAGCAGCAAACTTTTAGGTCATAGGACCATGGTCAGTGCTATGACATCAATATATAATAACGGGAAAGCTTCATCAAGCCAGTCCACATCACATGCGAACGTACTCTAGGCCCAGTATGTGATGTGGATTGATGTGTCGGTGTCGTTGCACATTATGCGAGTAAAGCTTCAGTCCGCATCACATACAAACTTAGGGCTAGGGAGGTTAGGGGTATGTGATGTGGATTGATGTGATCTCATGTCTTGTGTAATTTCGCGTCACTTGCGTTGCATAATGTGATTTGCGTTGTCTCTTATCATTTTCACATCACTTGCGTTGCGTTGTCCGCGAGGAAAGCTTGCCACGTCAGTCCACATCACATATTATATTGCCCATATGCGGCCACTGTGTGATGTGCATTGATGTGATTTATCACGTTAGAAGGGGAAAAACTACTAATATCCCATAGAGTTAACACAGAAATCGCAAATTTAATGCAATTTCCGAATAGTAATGTATAGATTACGGCTAGCATGACCAAGAACACAAGATAGTAAAAGGCACAAAGCGGTATAATTTACTTTACAGTTCGAAATAATGATTTGTTGGCTTTAAGTCCAGCTATTTCTATGTTATTTTACCCTCCAAAGCTGACGTCAGCACCAGGAAGTTGCTGAGAAATTCGCTGAGTGCGCATGCGTGGGCGGGCTGTGAATAGGGTCTATCCGCGGTGGTCTGTAGGCGAGGCACTGACGACCTAAACATTTGCTGCTGCACTTTTCACTTTTAGCACTTAAATCACGTTATGAGCACCAACAAAATGTAATAAAGATATATGTAGCCAGTCAGAAATGTTCTTCCTGAGCTACCGTAGGGAAAGGCCAGGGTCCCTCCCACTTCCTGCTTCTTCTTTAGGGCCTGCTGCTTAATGGCTGCTGTTCGTGCCTGCCTGCACATGTTCAGTATTAAACTGAGGTAAATGTCATTATTTTGGTTGTTTTATATAAAGTATCTGTTTTATAGTGTTAACATGTATGATTTGTTTTCTCTTATAGATAGACTGCCACTGCCGTTTTGTTCAGTTTGGGTTTTTGTTTGCATTTAAATAGTTCCTTTGTTTGGTTTAATAATAGTATTATTGGTTATTGTTGCTGTTCTTTACACACTGTTAATTATTATTGAGTTTCCCCCAAGAACTGATTTAAACTGATGTATTGTCTCTTTGTCATCTAGTGTTGCAAACAATACTTTCAGGTTACATTGGTAACCATGGTTATTTGAATCGAGTTACCATTTGAAGACTAACCTCTGTCCTTTGTGTGTTTCCGAGCCGGCAGGTTTGGTGTATGTTGGCCTTCTGATGGTGGAGGTGCCCCCCCTTCCCCCACACCAGCTTACTAGTGGTATTTCTGCACTCATCCTTTGCATGCTACTTGCCTAGCTTTGACCCTTAAGGTGGCTGTGTAGGACACTTGTTTTTGCTACGGCCTGCCAACCTGCAGCGCTCCTCTTGCCCTTTATTCTACCTATGTTACCTATTCGCCAATTCGCCCTCAGTGTGTACGGACCTTAAGGCTGTTCCCTTGTTTTTAATTACTGTTTAATTGCTATTTCCGATACAATAAAGTATGTTTTATTACTATTTATAGAATCATATTATAAGATGTCAGTCATAAAGTGCTGAAGTGGTCCTTAAGGGTGAGGGTTTAACAGACCAAACTGCAGCTACTGTTACTACTGTTGTTTCTGCTGTATTGTTGTTGAAGGCAACTGTTCACCTCATTTACATTGGGAATGATTTTTAAGGCATTTTAGCTCAAGCCTCAACAGGTAAACCTGCCCAGGACTCACTGGTGAAAATGGCTGATGTACAAGCTAACAATGTGTTGCTTCCCGCCACATTGTTAGCTTGTATCTGCTGTTTTCACTACTACTTATGTTTATTCATTTTTGTTTGCACTTATTATATGAATTGATTTTTGTATTTACATTAATATATATATATATATATATATATATATATATATATATATATATATATATATATATATATTTGAATCGTTTGATTCTATGTATGTATTTAATGCAAGGATATTTTCTTCTATCAGTGTCTTAGTCCAGTGTAAGTGTGCCTGCCATGCAATGGCAAAACACACACACACACACACACACACACACACACACACACACACACACACACACACACACACACACACACACACACACACACACACACATATATAGATAGATAGATAGATAGATAGATAGATATAGGTACAAGTTGTAATTGATTAAGCCCCGCCCCGCCTAGGCCCTGCCTACTATTAAGCCCCACCCAATCTTCCTATTGGCTGAGCTTTAAAACAGCTATAACTCCAGTTTATAGCATGGCACAGTCTCGAAACTTGCCGTGAGTACTTAGATAGCCAATAGGAATGAGCTGTAATGATAAGCACCCACTCTGTCTTGCCTGTTGGCTGAGCTTTAAACCGCCATAACTCCAGTTTGCAGCATGTTACTGGTCTCAAACTCGGTGGGTGGTCCGACAGACCTAACGGCTAACCGCTAATGCTAACCGCTACTTCCGCTAATGCTAAAAATGCTAATGCTAATGTTAAAAAAGTTAATGCTAATGCTACATATGCTAATATTAAAAATGCTAATGCAAATACTCAGCGAGCTGCAGGCACACTTACATTTTTGTAGGAATTTTCTTTTCTAATAGTTACGTTTGTCTTCCACCTGTAAATATGTCAAGAAGCAAAAGACGCTGGTCTGGCACTCCTGGTTTACTAGGATGGGGTTCAATTCCCTGCGGTGTCCTGCTGATTACACTTACAGGAATGTTGATTTGAGGCGTTGGTTGTACAACTGTATTAATTCATGTTTTGATCTTTCCTTCCTTTCCATTTCCTTTTCATTAATTCTAATTCTTCTTCTGCCCTGGTTCTATATAATCTACATCTATAAATTGTATGTGCTATATCTATACATTATGTGTGCTAGATTTGTGCATTTATAGATATAGAACACATATAATCTAAAAAAAACACAGATCTAGAACACAATTTATAGATCTAGAACAGAGAATATAAAAACCTGATATTTTGTCAAACTCAAGATTTTCCACTTTTTTTTTCAAAGTCCTCGAAAACCACCAAAGACGACCAAAGCTGTCATCAAAACATTGTGTTGTATAGCTCACCAAGACAAACGTGTGGTTGAATTTTTTCCGATTGTCTTCAAAACCCCCAAAAAGGCAAAAGACATTGTATGTCGTTAAAACAAAGATTTTAAGTCTTAAATTTACTTTAGTGCCCATCTTTTAGTATGTTTTATAGCTTGTCAAGATGAACGTGTGGATGTTTGACATATTGCTGTGCGAACCCTGGAACCCTACTTTTTTTTCGACAAATGCTAATGCTACACAAGGTTGCACACACTTAGCGAGCTTCAGGTACACTTAAAATGTCTTCGAAATGTTCTCCTTAATTCTAAATCTAAGCCTAGATTTTTCAAAGTGCGATAACTCGGAAACCAATAGGTTTTGAGCTCCTGTATTTTAGTATGTTGTATAGCTATTCGAGACGAACGCGTGGATGTGTAATTAATTCTTTTTTTTTCAGATTGTCTTCAAAAACCCCAAAATTACGTAAGGCGTCAAAACATAGATTTTAAGTCTTAATTTTCCGATAATGCCTATCTTTTGGTATGTTGTCGAGACGAACGTGTGGATGTGTGACACATTGCTGTGCGACCCCTGGAACCCTACTTTTTTCGACAAATGCAATCCTAGATTTTTCAAAGTGCGATAACTCGGAAACCAATAGGTTTTAAGCGCCCGTCTTTTAGCATGTTGTATAGCTCCTTGAGACGAACGCATGGATATGAAATTAATTCATTTTTTTCAGATTGTCTGCAAAACCCCCAAAATTACATAAGACAATAGTAAGGCGTCAAAACATAGATTTTAAGTCTTAAATTTCCGATAGTGCCTATCTTTTGGTATGTTGTATAGCTCGTCGAGACGAACGTGTGGATGTGTGACACATTACTGTGCGACCCCTGGAACCCTACTTTTTTCTCAACAAATGCTAATGCTAACAAATGCTAATGCTAACAAATGCTAATGCTAACACCAACCGCTACACAAGGTTGCATACACTTAGCAAGCTGCAGGCACACTTAAAATGTCTTAGAAATGTTCTCCTTAATTCTAAATCTAATCCTAGATTTTTCAAAGTGTGATAACTCGGAAACCAATAGGTTTTAAGCGCCGGTCTTTTAGCATGTGAACGTGTGGATGTGTGACACATTGCTGTGCGACCCCTGGAACCCTAGTTTTTTCAACAAATGCAATCCTAGATTTTTCAATGTGCGATTACTCGGAAACCAATAGGTTTTAAGCGCCTGTCTCTAAGTATGTTGTATAGCCCTTCGAGAGGAACGCGTGGATATGAAATGTATTCATTTTTTTTCAGATTGTCTTCAAAACCCCCAAAATTACATAAGACTATAGTAAGGCGTCAAAACATAGATTTTAAGTCTTAAATTTCCAATAGTGCCTATCTTTTTGTATGTTCTATAGCTCGTCGAGACGAACGTGTGGATGTGTGACACATTGCTGTTCGACCCCTGGAACCCTACTTTTTTCGACAAATTTAATCCTAGATTTTTCAAAGTGCGATAACTCGGAAACCAATGGGTTTTAAGCGCCTGTCTAAGTTTGTTGTATAGCTCTTCGAGACGAACGCGTGGATATGACATGTATGTAAGGCGTCAAAACATATATTTTAAGTCTTAAATTTCCGATAGTGTCTATCTTTTGGTATGTTGTAACGCTCGTCGAGACGAACGTGTGGATGTGTGACACAATGCTGTGCGACCCCTGGAATCCTACTTTTTTCTCGACAAATGCTAATGCTAACAAATGCTAACAAATGCTAATGCTAACACCAACCGCTACACAAAGTTGCACAAACTTAGCGAGTTGCAGGCACACTTAAAATATCTTAGAAATGTTCTCCTTAATTCTAAATCTAATCCTAGATTTTTCAAAGTGCAATAACTCGGAAACCAATAGGTTTTAAGCTCCCGTCTTTTAGCATGTTGTATAGCTCTTTGAGACGAACGCGTGGATATGAAATTAATTCATTTTTTTCAGATTGTCATCAAAACCCCCAAAATTAGATAAGACTATATAGTAAGGCGTCAAAAAATAGATTTTAAGTCTTAAATTTCCGATAGTGCCTATCTTTTGGTATGTTGTATAGCTCGTCGAGACGAACATGTTGATGTGTGACACATTGCTGTTTGACCCCTTGAACCCTACTTTTTTCGACAAATGCAATCCTAGATTTTTCAAAGTGCGATAACTCGGAAACCAATAGGTTTTAAGCGCCTGTCTCTAAGTATGTTGTATAGCTTTTTGAGACGAACGCGTGGATATGACATTTATTCACTTTTTTCAGATTGTCTTCAAAACCCCCAAAATAACATAAGACTATAGTAAGGCGTCAAAACATAGATTTTAAGTCTTAAATTTCCGATAGTGCCTATCTTTCGGTTTGTTGTATAGCTCGTCGAGACGAACGTGTGGATGTGTGACACATTGCTGTGCAACCCCTGGAACCCTACTTTTTTCTCAACAAATGCTAATGCTAACAAATGCTAATGCTAACAAATGCTAATGCTAACACTTACCGCTACACAAGGTTGCACACACTTAGCGAGCTGCAGGCACACTTAAAATGTCTTAGAAATGTTCTCCTTAATTCTAAATCTAATCCTAGATTTTTCAAAGTGCGATAACTCGGAAACCAATAGGTTTTAAGCGCCCGTCTTTTAGCATGTTGTATAGCTCTTTGAGAAGAAAGCGTGGATATGAAATTAATTCATTTTTTTCAGATTGTCTTCAAAACCCCCAAAATTACATAAGACTATATATAGTAAGGCGTCAAAACATATATTTTAAGTCTTAAATTTCCGATAGTGCCTATCTTTTGGTATGTTGTATAGCTCGTCGAGACGAACGTGTGGATGTGTGACACATTGCTGTGCGACCCCTGGAACCCTACTTTTTTCGACAAATGCAATCCTAGATTTTTCAAAGTGCGATAACTCGGAAACCAATAGGTTTTAAGCGCCCGTCTTTTAGCATGTTGTATAGCTCTTTGAGACGAACGCGTGGATATGAAATTAAATCATTTTTTTCAGATTGTCTTCAAAACCCCCAAAATTACATAAGACTATAGTAAGGCGTCAAAACATATATTTTAAGTCTTAAATTTCCGATAGTCCCTATATTTTGGTATGTTGTATAGCTCGTCGAGACGAACGTCTGGATGTGTGACACATTGCTGTGCGACCCCTGGAACCCTACTTTTTTCGACAAATGCAATCCTAGATTTTTCAAAGTGCGATAATTCGGAAACCAATAGGTTTTAAGCGCCCGTCCTTTAGCATGTTGTATAGCTCTTTGAGACGAACGCGTGGATATAAAAATAATTCATTTTTTTCAGATTGTCTTCAAAACCCCCAAAATTACATAAGACTATAGTAAGGCGTCAAAACATAGATTTTAAGTCTTAAATTTCCGATAGTGCCTATCTTTTGGTATGTTGTATAGCTCGTTGAGACAAACGTGTGGATGTGTGACACATTGCTGTGCGACCCCTGGAACCCTACTTTTTTCTCAACAAATGCTAATGCTAACAAATGCTAATGCTAACACCAACCGCTACACAAGGTTGCACACACTTAGCGAGTTGCAGGCACACTTAAAATGTCTTAGAAATGTTCTCCTTAATTCTAAATCTAATCCTAGATTTTTCAAAGTGCGATAACTCGGAAACCAATAGGTTTTAAACGCCCGTCTTTTAGTATGTTGTATAGCTCGTCGAGACGAACGCGTGGATATGAAACTAATTATTTTTTTTCAGATTGTCTTCAAAACCCCCAAAACGTGTGGATGTGTGACACATTGCTGTGCGACCCCTGGAACCCTACTTTTTTCGACAAATGCAATCCTAGACTTTTCAAAGTGCGATAACTCGGAAACCAATAGGTTTTAAGCGCCCGTCTTTTAGCATGTTGTATAGCCCTTTGAGACGAACGTGTGGATATGAAATTAATTCATTTTTTTAAGATTGTCTTCAAAACCCCAAAAATTACATAAGACTATAGTAAGGCGTCAAAACATAGATTTTAAGTTTTACATTTCCGATGTCTCTAAGTATGTTGTATAGCTCTTTGAGACAAACACGTGGATATGAAATGTATTAACTTTTTTCAGATTGTCTTCAAAACCCCCCAAATTACATAAGACTATAGTAAGGCGTCAAAACATAGATTTTAAGTCTTAAATTTCCGATAGTGCCTATCTTTTGGTTTATTGTATAGCTCATCGAGACGAACGTGTGGAAGTGTGACACATTGCTGTGCGACCCCTGGCACCCTACTTTTTTCGACAAATGCAATCCTAAATTTTTCAAAGTGCGATTACTCGGAAACCAATAGGTTTTAAGCGCCTGTCTCTAAGTATGTTGTATAGCTCTTCGAGACAAACGCGTGGATATGAAATGGATTCATTTTTTTCAGATTGTCTTCAAAACCCCAAAATTACATAAGACTATATATAGTAAGGCGTCAAAATATACATTTTAAGTCTTACATTTCCAATAGTGCCTATCTTTTGGTGTGTTGTATAGCTCGTCGAGACGAACGTGTGGATGTGTGACACATTGCTGTGCGACCCCTGGAACCCTACTTTTTTCGACAAATGCAATCCTAGATTTTTCAAAGTGCGATAACTCGAAAACCAATAGGTTTTAAGCACCTGGCTCTAAGTATGTTGTATAGCTCTTCGAGACGAACGCGTGGATATGAAATGTATTCATTTTTTTCAGATTGTCTTCAAAACCCGCAAAATTACATAAGACTATAGTAAGGCGTCAAAACATATATTTTAAGCCTTAAATTTCCGATAGTGTCTATCTTTTGGTATGTTGTATAGCTCGTCGAGACGAACGTGTGGATGTGTGACACAATGCTGTGCGACCCCTGGAACCCTACTTTTTTTCTCGACAAATGCTAATGCTAACAAATGCTAATGCTAACAAATGCTAATGCTAACACCAACCGCTACACAAAGTTGCACAAACTTAGCGAGTTGCAGGCACACTTAAAATATCTTAGAAATGTTCTCCTTAATTCTAAATCTAATCCTAGATTTTTCAAAGTGCAATAACTCGGAAACCAATAGGTTTTAAGCTCCCGTCTTTTAGCATGTTGTATAGCTCTTTGAGACGAACACGTGGATATGAAATTAATTCATTTTTTTTAGATTGTCATCAAAACCCCCAAAATTAGATAAGACTATAGTAAGGCGTCAAAAAATTGATTTTAAGTCTTAAATTTCCGATAGTGCCTATCTTTTGGTATGTTGTATAGCTCGTCGAGACGAACATGTTGATGTGTGACACATTGCTGTTTGACCCCTTGAACCCTACTTTTTTCGACAAATGCAATCCTAGATTTTTCAAAGTGCGATAACTCGGAAACCAATAGGTTTTAAGCGCCTGTCTCTAAGTATGTTGTATAGCTCTTTGAGAAGAAAGCGTGGATATGAAATTAATTCAATTTTTTCAGATTGTCTTCAAAACCCCCAAAATTACATAAGACTATAGTAAGGCGTCAAAACATATATTTTAAGTCTTAAATTTCCGATAGTGCCTATCTTTTGGTATGTTGTATAGCTCGTCGAGACGAATGTGTGGATGTGTGACACATTGCTGTGCGACCCCTGGAACCCTACTTTTTTCGACAAATGCAATCCTAGATTTTTCAAAGTGCGATAACTCGGAAACCAATAGGTTTTAAGCGCCCGTCTTTTAGCATGTTGTATAGCTCTTTGAGACGAACGCGTGGATATAAAATTAATTCAATTTTCAGATTGTCTTCAAAACCCCCAAAATTACATAAGACTATAGTAAGGCGTCAAAACATAGATTTTAAGCCTTAAATTTCCAATAGTGCCTATCTTTTGGTATGCTGTATAGCTCGTCGAGACGAACGTGTGGATGTGTGACACATTGCTGTGCGACCCCTGGAACCCTACTTTTTTCTCAACAAATGCTAATGCTAACAAATGCTAATGCTAACACCAACCGCTACACAAGGTTGCACACACTTAGCGAGCTGCAGGCACACTTAAAATGTCTTAGAAATGTTCTCCTTAATTCTAAATCTAATCCTAGATTTTTCAAAGTGCGATAACTCGGAAACCAATAGGTTTTAAACGCCCGTCTTTTAGTATGTTGTATAGCTCGTCGAGACGAACGCGTGGATATGAAACTAATTATTTTTTTTCAGATTGTCTTCAAAACGCCCAAAACGTGTGGATGTGTGACACATTGCTGTGCGACCCCTGGAACCCTACTTTTTTCGACAAATGCAATCCTAGACTTTTCAAAGTGCGATAACTCGGAAACCAATAGGTTTTAAGCGCCCGTCTTTTAGCATGTTGTATAGCCCTTTGAGACGAACGTGTGGATATGAAATTAATTCATTTTTTTAAGATTGTCTTCAAAACCCCCAAAATTACATAAGACTATAGTAAGGCGTCAAAACATAGATTTTAAGTCTTACATTTCCGATGTCTCTAAGTATGTTGTATAGCTCTTTGAGACAAACGCGTGGATATGAAATGTATTAACTTTTTTCAGATTGTCTTCAAAACCCCCCAAATTACATAAGACTATAGTAAGGCGTCAAAACATAGATTTTAAGTCTTAAATTTCCGATAGTGCCTATCTTTTGGTTTATTGTATAGCTCATCGAGACGAACATGTGGATGTGTGACACATTGCTGTGCGACCCCTGGAACCCTACTTTTTTCTCGACAAATGCTAATGCTAACAAATGATAATGCTAACAAATGATAATGCTAACAAATGCTAATGCTAACACCAACCGCTACACAAAGTTGCACAAACTTAGCGAGCTGCAGGCACACTTAAAATGTCTCAGAAATGTTCTCCTTAATTCTAAATCTAATCCTAGATTTTTCAAAGTGCGATAACTCGGAAACCAATAGGTTTTAAGCGCCTGTCTCTAAGTATGTTGTATAGCTCTTCGAGACGAACGCGTGGATATGAAATGTATTCACTTTTTTCAGATTGTCTTCAAAACCCCCCAAATTACATAAGACTATATAGTAAGGCGTCAAAACATAGATTTTAAGTCTTAAATTTCCAATAGTGCCTATCTTTTGGTGTGTTGTATAGCTCGTCGAGACGAACGTGTGGATGTGTGACACATTGCTGTGCGACCCCTGGAACCCTAGTTTTTTCGACAAATGCAATCCTAGATTTTTCAAAGTGCGATAACTCGGAATCCAATAGGTTTTAAGCGCCTGTCTCTAAGTATGTTGTATAGCTCTTCGAGACGAACGCGTGGATATGAAATGTATTCACTTTTTTCAGATTGTCTTCAAAACCCCCCAAATTACATAGACTATAGTAAGGCGTCAAAACATAGATTTTAAGTCTTAAATTTCCGATAGTGCCTATCTTTTGGTATGTTGTATAGCTCATCGAGAAGAACGTGTGGATGTGTGACACATTGCTGTGCGACCCCTGGAACCCTACTTTTTTCTCGACAAATGCTAATGCTAACAAGTGCGACCCCTGGAACCCTACTTTTTTCTCGACAAATGCTAATGCTAACAAATGCTAATGCTAACAAATGCTAATGCTAACACCAACCGCTACACAAGGTTGCAAACAATTCGCGAGCTGCAGGCACACTTGAAATGTCTTAGAAATGTTCTCCTTAACACCTTGACGTCCGAAATAGAATGGTGGTTGGTAGATTAGCCGTGAAATTTCTATTATTGTATTGTGATCTGAGACATAATATTATGTTTATAAACATGACCCCGCAGCCCCTCCATCTTGAACAGCGCCGCTGTTTTTTCTTTTTTTTTTTTTCCAGGCCAGTAACTCACCATGATTTTCTCGATTTCCGTTGGGATAGAATGGGGGTTTTGGCCGATCGTCGATGTCCCCGTGCGTTTCGCGTGCGCGATCCTTTCACGTAAATGTCCCCGCAAATAGTCCATGTGTGACTGAAGAACAGAACTGAAAAGTTTCGCTAGCATAGCCCCAAGCATGGCTGCTGTAGGAGCTCGAGTGTGCAGACAGCAAACGGATGGCTGGGAGTAGCCTTGGAGAAGGAGAGGCGCTGACGTCACCTCTGCTTCATGCACGGTCTGCATGAGCTATCAGTGCACGAGTGGTGACTAGGGAAGGTTAGACGATCGCCGATTTTCGGATCAAAAGCTTTTATTCCGGTTTTAAAGACAAAGTCCGGGAATGTACGACGTGGCTGAGAGTCCCTGGGGGGATGTGCGATATAGTACGGTTTTAACATTAAGGGGCTCCCCGTGGCTTAGAAGGTGTTAATTCTAAATCTAATCCTAGATTAATTAATTCATTCATTCATTTTTTTCCAGATTGTCTTCAAAACCCCCAAAATTACATAAGACTATAGTAAGGTTCAAAACATAGATTTTAAGTCTTAAATTTCCGATAGTGCCTATCTTTT
The DNA here is from genome assembly GCF_963921795.1 of Nannobrachium achirus. NCBI lineage: Eukaryota > Metazoa > Chordata > Actinopteri > Myctophiformes > Myctophidae > Nannobrachium > Nannobrachium achirus. The sequence continues at coordinate 21,747,124 of NC_137823.1, read as the reverse complement.
GGTATGTTGTATAGCTCGTCGAGACGAACGTGTGGATGTGTGACACATTGCTGTGCGACCCCTGGAACCCTACTTTTTTGACAAATATAATCCTAGATTTTTCAAAGTGCGATAACTCGGAAACCAATAGGTTTTAAGCGCCTGTCTCTAAGTATGTTGTATAGCTCTTTGAGAAGAAAGCGTGGATATGAAATTAATTCAATTTTTTCAGATTGTCTTCAAAACCCCCAAAATTACATAAGACTATAGTAAGGCGTCAAAACATATATTTTAAGTCTTAAATTTCCGATAGTGCCTATCTTTTGGTATGTTGTATAGCTCGTCGAGACGAATGTGTGGATGTGTGACACATTGCTGTGCGACCCCTGGAACCCTACTTTTTTCGACAAATGCAATCCTAGATTTTTCAAAGTGCGATAACTCGGAAACCAATAGGTTTTAAGCGCCCGTCTTTTAGCATGTTGTATAGCTCTTTGAGACGAACGCGTGGATATAAAATTAATTCAATTTTCAGATTGTCTTCAAAACCCCCAAAATTACATAAGACTATAGTAAGGCGTCAAAACATAGATTTTAAGCCTTAAATTTCCAATAGTGCCTATCTTTTGGTATGCTGTATAGCTCGTCGAGACGAACGTGTGGATGTGTGACACATTGCTGTGCGACCCCTGGAACCCTACTTTTTTCTCAACAAATGCTAATGCTAACAAATGCTAATGCTAACAAATGCTAATGCTAACACCAACCGCTACACAAGGTTGCACACACTTAGCGAGCTGCAGGCACACTTAAAATGTCTTAGAAATGTTCTCCTTAATTCTAAATCTAATCCTAGATTTTTCAAAGTGCGATAACTCGGAAACCAATAGGTTTTAAACGCCCGTCTTTTAGTATGTTGTATAGCTCGTCGAGACGAACGCGTGGATATGAAACTAATTATTTTTTTTCAGATTGTCTTCAAAACCCCCAAAACGTGTGGATGTGTGACACATTGCTGTGCGACCCCTGGAACCCTACTTTTTTCGACAAATGCAATCCTAGACTTTTCAAAGTGCGATAACTCGGAAACCAATAGGTTTTAAGCGCCCGTCTTTTAGCATGTTGTATAGCCCTTTGAGACGAACGTGTGGATATGAAATTAATTCATTTTTTTAAGATTGTCTTCAAAACCCCCAAAATTACATAAGACTATAGTAAGGCGTCAAAACATAGATTTTAAGTCTTACATTTCCGATGTCTCTAAGTATGTTGTATAGCTCTTTGAGACAAACGCGTGGATATGAAATGTATTAACTTTTTTCAGATTGTCTTCAAAACCCCCCAAATTACATAAGACTATAGTAAGGCGTCAAAACATAGATTTTAAGTCTTAAATTTCCGATAGTGCCTATCTTTTGGTTTATTGTATAGCTCATCGAGACGAACATGTGGATGTGTGACACATTGCTGTGCGACCCCTGGAACCCTACTTTTTTCTCGACAAATGCTAATGCTAACAAATGATAATGCTAACAAATGCTAATGCTAACAAATGCTAATGCTAACACCAACCGCTACACAAAGTTGCACAAACTTAGCGAGCTGCAGGCACACTTAAAATGTCTTAGAAATGTTCTCCTTAATTCTAAATCTAATCCTAGATTTTTCAAAGTGCGATAACTCGGAAACCAATAGGTTTTAAGCGCCTGTCTCTAAGTATGTTGTATAGCTCTTCGAGACGAACGCGTGGATATGAAATGTATTCACTTTTTTCAGATTGTCTTCAAAACCCCCCAAATTACATAAGACTATATAGTAAGGCGTCAAAACATAGATTTTAAGTCTTAAATTTCCAATAGTGCCTATCTTTTGGTGTGTTGTATAGCTCGTCGAGACGAACGTGTGGATGTGTGACACATTGCTGTGCGACCCCTGGAACCCTAGTTTTTTCGACAAATGCAATCCTAGATTTTTCAAAGTGCGATAACTCGGAATCCAATAGGTTTTAAGCGCCTGTCTCTAAGTATGTTGTATAGCTCTTCGAGACGAACGCGTGGATATGAAATGTATTCACTTTTTTCAGATTGTCTTCAAAACCCCCCAAATTACATAGACTATAGTAAGGCGTCAAAACATAGATTTTAAGTCTTAAATTTCCGATAGTGCCTATCTTTTGGTATGTTGTATAGCTCATCGAGAAGAACGTGTGGATGTGTGACACATTGCTGTGCGACCCCTGGAACCCTACTTTTTTCTCGACAAATGCTAATGCTAACAAGTGCGACCCCTGGAACCCTACTTTTTTCTCGACAAATGCTAATGCTAACAAATGCTAATGCTAACAAATGCTAATGCTAACACCAACCGCTACACAAGGTTGCAAACAATTCGCGAGCTGCAGGCACACTTGAAATGTCTTAGAAATGTTCTCCTTAACACCTTGACGTCCGAAATAGAATGGTGGTTGGTAGATTAGCCGTGAAAGTTCTATTATTGTATTGTGATCTGAGACATAATATTATGTTTATAAACATGACCCCGCAGCCCCTCCATCTTGAACAGCGCCGCTGTTTTTTCTTTTTTTTTTTTCCCCAGGCCAGTAACTCACCATGATTTTCTCGATTTCCGTTGGGATAGAATGGGGGTTTTGGCCGATCGTCGATGTCCCCGTGCGTTTCGCGTGCGCGATCCTTTCACGTAAATGTCCCCGCAAATAGTCCATGTGTGACTGAAGAACAGAACTGAAAAGTTTCGCTAGCATAGCCCCAAGCATGGCTGCTGTAGGAGCTCGAGTGTGCAGACAGCAAACGGATGGCTGGGAGTAGCCTTGGAGAAGGAGAGGCGCTGATGTCACCTCTGCTTCATGCACGGTCTGCATGAGCTATCAGTGCACGAGTGGTGACTAGGGAAGGTTAGACGATCGCCGATTTTCGGATCAAAAGCTTTTATTCCGGTTTTAAAGACAAAGTCCGGGAATGTACGACGTGGCTGAGAGTCCCTGGGGGGATGTGCGATATAGTACGGTTTTAACATTAAGGGGCTCCCCGTGGCTTAGAAGGTGTTAATTCTAAATCTAATCCTAGATTAATTAATTAATTCATTCATTTTTTTCCAGATTGTCTTCAAAACCCCCAAAATTACATAAGACTATAGTAAGGTTCAAAACATAGATTTTAAGTCTTAAATTTCCGATAGTGCCTATCTTTTGGTATGTTGTATAGCTCGTCGAGACGAACGTGTGGATGTGTGACACATTGCTGTGCGACCCCTGGAACCCTACTTTTTTGACAAATATAATCCTAGATTTTTCAAAGTGCGATAACTCGGAAACCAATAGGTTTTAAGCGCCTGTCTCTAAGTATGTTGTATAGCTCTTTGAGACGAACGCATGGATATGAAATTAATTCATTTTTTTCAGATTGTCTTCAAAACCCCCAAAATTACATAAGACTATAGTAAGGCGTCAAAACATAGATTTTAAGTCTTAAAGTGCCAGTTCACCTCTGGGACAACCAGATCTTATTTTATTGTTGTTTGGGACAAGTTCGACACAATCCTGAGTTTGTTTTTGTTTTCAATCTGTGTTTTGAGATATTTTAGTATTTCAGCATGAATGATGATGCATTTGCATTATGAGTCATCATGCTGCATCATATGATGCAAAATGCATCATCATTCATGCTGAAATACTAAAATATCTCAAAACACAGATTGAACACAAAAAATAACTCAGGATTGTGTTGATCGTGTCCCAAACAACAATAAAATAAGATCTGGTTGCCCCAGAGGTGAACTGGCACTTTACATTTCCAATAGTGCCTATCTTTTGGTATGTTGTATAGCTCGTCGAGACGAACGTGTGGATGTGTGACACATTGCTGTGCGACCCCTGGAACCCTACTTTTTTCGACAAATGCAATCCTAGATTTTTCAAAGTGCGATAACTCGGAAACCAATAGGTTTTAAGCGCCTGTCTCTAAGTATGTTGTATAGCTCTTCGAGACGAACGCGTGGATATGAAATTTATTCACTTTTTTCAGATTGTCTTCAAAACCCCCCAAATTACATAAGACTATAGTAAGGCGTCAAAACATAGATTTTAAGTCTTAAATTTCCGATAGTTTCTATCTTTTGGTATGTTGTATAGCTCGTCGAGACGAACGTGTGGATGTGTGACACATTGCTGTGCGACCCCTGGAACCCTACTTTTTTTCTACAAATGCTAATGATAACAAATACTAATGCTAACAAATGCTAATGCTAACAAATGCTAATGCTAACACCAACCGCTACACAAGGTTGTACACACTTAGCGAGCTGCAGGCACACTTAAAATGTCTTAGAAATATTCTCCTTCATTCTAAATCTAATCCTGGATTTTTCAAAGTGTGATAACTCGGAAACCAATAGGTTTTAAGCGCCCGTCTTTTAGCCTGTTATATAGCTCTTTGAGACTAACGTGTGGATATGAAATTAATTCATTTTTTTCAGATTGTCTTCAAAACCCCCAAAATTACATAAGACTATATAGTAAGGCGTCAAAACATAAATTTTAAGTCTTAATTTTCCGATAGTGCCAATCTTTTAGTATGTTGTATAGCTCATCGAGACGAACGTGTGGATGGGTGACACATTGCTGTGTGACTCCTGGAACCCTACTTTTTTTTCGACAAATGCTAATGCTAACAAATGCTAATGCTAACAAATGCGAATGCTAAAAATGCTAATGCTAATGCTAACACCAACCGCTACACAAGTTTGCACACACTTAGCAAGCTGCAGGCACACTTAAAATGTCTTAGAAATGTTCTCCTAAATTCTAAGTCTAATCCTAGATTTTTCAAAGTGCGATAACTTTGAATCCAATAGGTTTTAAGTGCCTGTCTTTTAGTATGTTGTATAGCTCGCCAAGACGAACGCGTGGATATGAGGTCTGTGGGGTGTCTGGCTGGGGGTCCTCCCCCAGATTATTTTTTTAACATAAGCTACTAGATGTAATTTCCATTGTTCTGGTGAATTTTGAGAGTTAGACACCAAGTTAGACACCAAATTAGACACCAAATCCAGGAGAAATTGTGTGTGTGTGTGTGTGTGTGTGTGTGTGTGTGTGTGTGTGTGTGTGTGTGTGTGTGTGTGTGTGTGTGTGTGTGTGTGTGTGTGTGTGTGTCAACAAAAAGAACAATCAAATACGGCCCCCCCATATCAAATAACCAAGGAACTACCGTATTATGGCCGTGGCTGTATATCAGTGGGTCTTTGACACATGGGTTAGCCTACTAAAAGAAATATATGAAAAATGGTGAAAATCTCCTGTTTTGGGGGATATTCTGGAACAGGAGACATGGTCGAATAACAGGAGACTTCTTCCAAAAACAGGAGGGTTGGCTAATAAGAATAAAAGACCATGAAACTGCAGGCAGCCAGTAGCTTAATGAGTTAAGACCATGTACTAATGATCCAGAAGCTGTGAGCTCAAACCTCACTCAAATCTTTACTTTAAACACTGATTTCCCGCAGAATAACTTCAAAAGCAGCACAGAAAGCATTGTGAGATGACCTCGCCGTGCTGTCGCAGTGGACTAGTAATGCAGTCCGTGGGGTAGGAATACCTTCAATAGGTTGGTTCAAATCTGGCCGAGGTCGGGGCGGGTCCGCGTGGGGGGCCGTGTCCCCCACGTGGTTTCCACACAATCTTGAGCAGCAGTTATAGTAAAAGAAATAAATCTTTGGCTGTAGTCTTACAATAAGAGAGGACGGGGAGGTGTTAGAGAGAGGAAGGGGAGGGGCTAGTGACAGGAAGAGGTGGAGCCACCGAGAAGAAAGGGAGGGGTTCGATAAAGGAAGGGGTGGAGCCAAAGGAAGGGGAGGGACTGGACAAAGGAAAGGGAGGGGCCAGATAAAGGAAGGGGAGGGGCTAGAGATAGGAAGGGGGTGGAGTCAGAGAAAGGAAAGGGAGGGGCTGGAGACAGAAAGGGGTAGAGCCAGAGAAAGAAAGGGGAGGGGCCGGAAACAGGTGGAGCCAGAGACAGGAAGGGGAGGAGCCAGAGAAAATAATTTTAGTACGTATGATGATACTGTAAATCTACTATAGACACTAGACACTATTATACTATATAGAAACTACTCTTGATTACTATCTATACTATCTATACTATAGTTTACTATCATCTACTATATACTATGGTTTACTATCTTCTATACTATATAGACTATTACTACTATAAACACCTACTATAAACACTATAATACTAATACTATAAAACTACTCTTGATTACTATCTCTATATAATATTACTATTTACTATTAGATCACTATTTACTATTAGATCACTATTAGTTAGCATGACTCAGATGATATAGTAGTTAGCTCTTTGTGTTGTAGAAAATAAACGTTTTTGATGTTACACTTAGTTCATATAAAGTAAGGTAAGTTTGAATCATACAACTGGACAAAAAGGTGAATAAGTCAGCAGGGCACCGCAGGGAGTTGAACCCTGTCCCAGAGTAAACCAGGAGCACCATACTACCAGAGCCTTTTCGCTGTTTAACACCATGTCCTTCCTTGTATGAGAAGATAGATATGGCACTCAGAGTCAGAACCACTCAGAAAACCGGTTCTGTGAATTATAATGACAATGGGGAGGCACATGTGGTAACCTTATAAATTCTTACCGTAACGTCAGATCTATCCATTGATGCTGGCTGATGGCCGCGGGTTGTTTACATTAGGCAATGATGTCACCGGATGATGGGTTTTTGACCTGCCCACAGCCCTCCTATGAGACACAGACCGGGTAGAAAAATAAATCGTGCTATTTTATCATGAACATTAATGAGGATGAATTAGATGAAGATATGTTGAAAAGTGGTGAATTCGTCCTTTAAGAAGTAGTGAAAATAGCTGATCTACAAGCTGTTTTGGGTTTGAGTTTGGGTCTCGGGCAAGCGTCTGATTTCTCTTATGGGTTTCGAGCTAAAAAGTTTTGGAACCACTGATGTAAAATAAAGAAGAATGTAGAAACATAATACCTCAAATTAGAGGGTAGCACGGGTCTTCCAGGACCCGATAACCCGAGACCCGAACCAAGAACCGAGCCGTTTCGGGTCTAAAATATTCACTTGTCCCTCGGGTCAGGGTAGGGTAGGGTAGGGTCTAATTCACCCTTTGTTAGCCTCCTGGTTGGTCCCTGACTGACCAACCAGCAGGCTCTATCTGCCTTGTCCCGCCCTGGTTCCGCCTTTTTTATGTTGAATTAGCTAAAACATAATTTTTGCAGAAATAAAAACATTTAAAAACATGCTGATTCACTATGCTGCCACTGAGCAGCTCCAATTGACTGAAACAAAGTTTGAAATTAGAATTGAGCACACAGAATAACAATATGAAGCAACTGAATTAACATGGCAGTGGATGGAATGTCCCACTGAATGTCCCTCCAAGTCAAAGCAACCAATGGGTGTGGAGAGGGGCAGGACAATGGGCGGGACTTGACAAAGGGTGAATTGCCACGGGTCCGTTCGGGGCATTCCAAAATGCATTTACCCACAAGGATCCGAGAGGACCCGAGATTTAAAAATATACTGTGTATTTACCCTTCAACTTTAAAATATTATATTGTTTTTAATGAGACATGCAATGTAATTACGCTTATTATCGCATATTATCGTCTGTTCTCGCTTATTGAAGGAGTCCGGTTCAACGCATCCAATCTCAAGCGTTGCACTGCCGCTGAAGTCCTTTTTTTGCCAGGTGAAACGCAAACAAAGGCCAACTGTATGGAGGTTGGAACGTCATTTAGCCTATAAGGAGCATGTTTTTGGACATCATCTGCGGGGACGGGCTACATAAAGTCGGCGAAAATCTATCTATCTGCAACACAAACTCACCGACGCTCGTCTCAGTCCGTGATTACTTTGCTGGGGCAGACGAGAGCGCAGGAGGAGGAAAGGTTTGTGATGCGAGCTGTGGAGCCGTGGACACTGACTGGACAGTAACACTCTCACTGGACAGGTTGGTGTTTGTTAGATTGTTCAGCTGGGGACTGAGCTGAGAATCTAACTGTTCTGCATGACGCACGGCGCACGCAACCCTCTGCAATAGCTCTCACCTCTCGGTCCTCGAAGCTGCAGGCTGAGGTGCGCTGCTGCTGCGCTAGTGTCTAGGCTATCTAAAAAATAAGCATATATATATATAGCATCGGACACAGTTCGGGCCAAAGACCTGGCCAGATTGGGTCAGTTTCCCCGGTTCCATTTTAGGGTCGGATCCAATCACTCTCGGCTCCATTTCGGGCCGGGGCTAGAAAGTCTGTATTTTTTCCGGGCCATTCGGCTCGGTCCAAATTCCCTCGGTTCCATTTCGGCTCGGCTCCCATTTTTTGGACCCGTGCTACCCTCTACCTCAAATACAGTAATTTGCTAACAATCAACATATCTGCAATAATTCTCTATTTTTTATTATAACCCTAACCCCAGGGCCGTTTTTAGCTATAGGCGGTATAGGCGGCCACCTAGAGTGCTATCCTAGAGGGGGCGCCGAAACCGGCCCAAAACCAACTAAAATCACCCGCAAAAAGTGTGCTTCGCATTCACACACAAGTGGAGACAGGCGCATTCGAGAGAGCTCGCCTAGAGCGCTGATCAGACGCGCTACGGCCCTGCCTAACCCTAACCCTAACCCATAACTTAACATATTAAAAGTCACACACTAATATTCCTTTAACCTGACATTCCTAAGTCTCGGTCCAGCCATAATCCAGACGAATACTATAGAACGTTTCATAGACATTTCTTGCTTGCATCTCGGGATTAGTTCTAACTTTATATTCCCGGTCATCTTTCCCAGCCCTACCACCTTGGACTCCGACACGGATGTCACAACTGGAGCACAGTCACACAATGGATACCAAGATTCCCCCAAGGGGGTCTCCTCCCTCGGAGGGCCCTAGCGTGGCCTCTTCTCCCCTATTAGAGGACCTTCTTAGGACCCTCCACTACCTCACAGAAACTGAGTCCATAGAACAAGGGCAGCTCTTACCACCCCGATACTCGGACAAGATTCTCCGTCTCAAGTCAGAGTTTACTCCCTATAACCCTAGCCCCGGCATTAAGAGCCGATTGACGCAGGCAGCGGAGGAATGGTTGCACTCCTGCAACCACCTTGCACGGGAACTCAGACCCCAAAGGATGCCCACTCCCCAAACACCATGGAGGACACGCAGCATTGTCGCCCATCTACCAGCAGGAACACACGGGAGTCCGTGGGACCCACCTTGAGGACAGAGCCACTAACCCCAAGGCCCCACCTCCACGGCCCGTTTCCCTCCTCCCCCCAAACGGCCACACCCGCAAACCCAGTCCGCTGGGGTTCTCCCCTTCAAAACTCCAAGACATACCCATCCCCCGGGTACTACTCAAAACCCAGAACGAGGCTCCGCCACTACCAAGGGCGACACCACAGGAGGTGGACAACCCACGGTCTCCCCTAGGGAGACAACCCCCACGGGCCCTATTTCGCCCCGACTTCTTCCCCGGAGGGTAATCCCCATACACCGCACACCAACCCCCGCTGGTAACCCCGCAGAGCCCCTCCCCCACAAACCAGGTCCACCACTTCATACTACCCACCACCACAATAACAACAAGGCCTCGTGGTCACTCACACCTACCCGACCCATCATATTTATGGGGGATTCCAACAATAAGATATTACCTAGAATCCCGGATGGGAACATCCAAATAGATGCTTACCCGGGGGCCCAGCTCACACATGCCCTGGCCATACTGCAGGGGATCCCAGGCCCAATTCATATGGTACGATCAGTAGTGCTTTCATTTGGGCTCAACAGCAGATCCAAGGGTACAGCCCAAACCCTCCAAAAATACGTTCAGAACCTCCGGGCACAGGTCGCTAAAACATTCCCAAATGCTTCCATCTTCCTCCCCAAAATTCCCTACTCCCCCAATCTCCCTGAGGGAGAGAGGACTCGGTTGAACCTACTCAACACCATAATCGGGGACGGACCACACATCCCAGCACTACCAGCCACGAGTTTTGCGACCCAGGGAGACCAGATACATTGGTCGCAGAACACGGCTTGGGCCATTCTCAGCACTTGGAGGGTGGCTTTAAACTGCCAGGGCCCCTCTCTACTCCAGGGAAAGAGAGGGGCGAGGTTCTAAACCTCTCAGAACACTGTGTCCTTTCCCCGGCACAGATTGCCCTACTCAGCAAGGGCCTTTCGTTTATACCCACTCTAAACACCACCCCTGGGCCGGACCGCGGGGTCATCCTCGAGGAAACCCGGTCCTACCATAGGTCCCTCAAGCTGGCGGGTTTCTTCGGGGATGACTCCGCGTGTCCTCCGTCCGCACACACCCCCTACACGGGCAAATCCTCTTGGGAGCCAGAGCCAGAACAAATCCCCGTACCAATACGGAGACTTATCCGTAAGGACCTCCACTCCATCCGGACCCTTCCACCCCCCACCCCGGCACCACACAACCTCACCCGGGAGGAAGTGGTAGCCCTAAATTCCCTTAAAAAAGACCAACAATTGGTCATCAAGCCAGCTGACAAGGGCTCCGTGGTGGTTGTCATGGACAGGGCTCAATACGTGGCGGAGGCAGAGAGACAACTCAATGATACCCGATATTACCAAAAAGATACGTTGTGGTGTAAGATACGTGGGTGAAACATAAAATGCCCTTCAAACCAGACTCTCCTATACAACATCACCAATCACCTCAAATCCCAAACACCATTAGTCTCCCATTTAGAGATGGACCGATTGCAAAATTCTTGGCCGATACCGATCCACCGGTTTTATGAAGGTCTGACCTGCCAAAACCGATTTTTCCGATACCGAGTTCTTTAGCTAAGAACTAGAAAATAGGGTTGCTCCAATACCCTTTTTTCAGGCCAAGTAGGCCTACAAGACATACTTCAATGTGAGTACCAATAAGCTAGAAGAACACTAATGGCAAATCAATCACAATAGTACAATATCCAAAATCACAGACAATATCCAGTCTAATATGACCGTCTGGACTAGGCAGGAGGAAAGCTAGCTCTGGTCCATCGCGTCACCTCCCGGTGACGCTCTGACAGACCCGTCAAGGGCCTCAACCCCCTGTCTACTCTGCACCCCAGCTATCTTAAAGACACGTATGATTTCCTGGCCAAAGTCCGAGCCCTATCCCTCAACCCCACGGACCTTCTGTTCTCTATCGACGTTGCCTCCCTATATACAAATATTGATTCGGCCCAGGGATTGGCAGCGGTGCGAAAGGCATTTAATTCGAACCCACAACCTGACCGCCATGATAACCTAATTCTAGAACTCCTGAGCATAGCCTTGCTCACCAACGAATTCACCTTCAACAACCAGACCTATTTACAGGTGAAGGGTGTCGCAATGGGGAAGAAATTCGCACCAGCCCTGGCAGACCTTTTCATGGCGGAGTGGGAGTCTGGGGCCTTGGCGGGCTTCCCCTTGAAACCTCGTGCCTACTTTCGTTACTTGGACGACATCTGGGGTATATGGCCCCACTCCCAGGAGGATTTCACTAATTTAATGACCCACCTCAATGCCCACTCCGACTCAATCTCCCTAACCCACACCATCGACCCCCTCACGATTGATTTTCTGGACACGACAACCTTCAAAGGCCCAAATTTCCAAACAATTAGACACCAAAGTTTATTTCAAGCCCACAGACACGCACGCACTCCTCCACTTTGATAGCTTTCATCCCCCCCATACCTTCAAAGGGCTGGTCAAATCCCATTTCTTGAGGT